>NW_022301734.1:0-23740 GCF_002776525.5 Piliocolobus tephrosceles | reverse complement strand
ACGGAGTCTCACTCTGTCGCCCAGGCTGGAGCGCAGTGGTGCAATCTTGGCTCACCGCAAGCTCCGCCTCCTGGGTTCCCGCCATTCACCTGCCTCAGCCTTCTGAGTAGCTGGGACTACAGGCACCCGCCACCACGCCCTGCTAATGTTTTTTTGTTTGTTTGTTTGTTTGTTTTTTGTATTTTTACTAGAGACGGGGTTTCACTGCGTTAGCCAGGATGGTCTCGATCTCCTGGCCTCGTGATGCGCCCTCCTCGGCCTCCCAAAGTGCTCGGATTACAGCCGTGAGCCACTGCACTTGGCTCTTTCTGCTTCTTTTGAGCTCCTTTAATTTCTTCCAGCAACATTTTTATAATTTTTGGTGGGTAGCTTTATTGCTTAGTAATACACTGGCAAGGAATACCACTAAAATGTTGAATAATTATCATTCTTGTCTTGTTTCTAACTTCAGGGGGATATCATTAAGTGTGGCAGCTGTGGGGTTTTGTTTTTGTTTTTTTGTAGATGTGCTTTATCAGATTGAGAATGTTTCTCTTTCTATTTTGTTTAGAATTTTTGCCATAAATGGATGCTGAATTTTATTAACTGTTTGAGTTACTATATGATTTGTTCCTTTATTCTATTAATACTAGTTGAAAAATTGATTTTAAAGTGTTAAAACGACTTAGCTTTCCTGAAATAAACACCATATGATGATGATGTACTGTTCTTTTCCTATATCACTAGATTCAATTTGCTGACATTTTGTTTAGCATTTTCATACTTATGTTTATTCAGGATATTGACCTATAATTTTCTTTTACTGTAATGTAAGTTTTGATATTGAGGTCATGTTAACTTCCTAAAGCAAGTTTAGAAGTGTTCCATCTTTCTCTAGTTTGTGAATTTGAGTAGGTTAGTGTTACTTCTTCCTTTGATATTTAGAGGAATTTACCCCTGAAATCACTTGAGCTTGAAATTTTCTTTGTAGGAAGGTTTTTTAAAAAACCAACTTTACTGAAATATAGTTCACCATAAAATTCACCCATCTAAAGCATACAATTCAACAGCTTTTTAGTCGATTCACAGAGTTATGCAACATTACCATGATTAATTTTAAAACGTTTTCACCACCCCCAAAAGCAATCCCACACCCATTAGCAGTCATTCCTCATTGTCCTCCAAAGCCCCCAGCCCTAGATACCTACTAATCTACTTTCTGTCTCTATAGATTTGCCTATTCTGGACATGTCATAGAAATGGAATCCTATAATATGTAGTAGGAAGATTTGAAATAATAGATTTGAATTTCATTTCATCAGTAGGTATAAGACTATAAAGATTTTCTATTTCTTCTTGTATCTACTTTGATAAGTTGCATTTTTCAATAATTTTGTCAATTTCCTCTAAGTTGTCAATATTATTGGCATAAAGTTGTAAATAATATTTTATGTTTTTAATTTCTGTATGTTTGTGATGTCCTCTTTTATATTCATGATATTGATCATTCGTATTATCTTCTTTTTTCCTGGTCAGTCTTTTTTTTTTTTTTTTTTTTTTTTTGTGCAGTTGAGGCATCTTAACTTCCCCCAATTTTTAGGGGCAAACGATTTTCCCCCCCCAACCTCCCTGGTAGCTGCAACTACAGGAGTGCACCACCACACCTGGCTAATTTTTGTATTTTTTGTAGAGACAGGGTTTTGCCGTGCTAGAATTACAGGCGTGAGCCACCGCATCTGACCTCTTTTTTCTTTTTTAGCCTTTTCTAAGGATTGTTGATTCTCTCTGTGAGTTATCTACTTTCTATTTTATTGATTTCTGCTTTATTATACTTTTCCTTTGACTTACATTGGGCTTAATTTACTATTTTTCCAGCTTCTGGAGATGGAAACTGAAATCACTGATTTTTTTCAAATTCTCTTTTTTTACATAGGCATTTAAAGCTATACATTTCCCTCAAATTAATGCTTTAGCTACATCACACAGGTCTCTCTCTCTCTCTCTCTCTCTTTCTCGTCTCCCTTATCTCCCCCGCACTCTACCCAAACATTACAAAGACTTCTTTCAGGTGGTGGGCTACCTCATCCAGGGACTTCTCACACTTTGTAAGTTTGTGTAGTCCTGAATCAGGAATAAACGTTTGAATTACTTGTGGCCTCTGGTTCTTATGTAGTGTGTTTGACATCCAACAGCTTTAAAGGGGTGGGAACAGCAGATCCAGTAGCAAAGTCAGGTCATAATAATCTGATTTGACTATAGCCATATTAGCTTTCTTTTGATTAGCATTTATATATCTTACATATCTTTTTCCATCCTTTTACTTTTAATTTTTCCTTATAATTAAGGTGGGTTTTTTGTGCTTTTTATAAACAACATAGAGCTGATTCTAATTTTTTTAATTCAGTCTATTTTTAAAATTTTAAATGGTCATTTCAGTCTGTAACTACTGATATAGTTGTAAGTCCATCATTTTGTTATTATTTTTCTATTTGTTCTGTTTTGTTTTATTCATTTTTTCTGACTTATGTGTTTAATGAAATAGTTAAATATTTCATTAAATACATTGAATAATCAAGTATTTTGTTATTCCCTTTTACCTTCTCTATTTTATCTTATCTATTAGCATTTCAGTTTTGCCATATTGTATTATTCTTTTGAAATTATAATACAGAACCTTGATTTATTACCATCTACCTTTATCATTTTCTACAACTTCTCAGCAATAAAATATACACATCAGTTTTACTTCATTTATCCTCTCACTTTGTCTTATTATTGTCATCTATTTTACTTCTGCATTTGCATAAGCCTTACAAGACATTGTTATTGTTTTAAATCTCAATATTCTTTTATATTTGCCAATAATTTACCCTTTCAAGCCCTCTTCACTTCTTTCACCTGGGATCATTTTCTGGCAAACCAAAATAACTTCCTTTAAAATTTCTTGTAGTGCTGTTCTACTGGTAAAACAAAATATTGCTCAATTTTTGTTTGTGTGAATATGTGTTTCTCTTTTAGTTTTTAGGGAATTTTCATAATTTATAGAACTCCATGTTGGTAGGGCTTTCGTTTGTTTGTTTGTTTGTTTTGGGTTTTTTTTTTTTTTTTTTTTTGTCCTTTAAAGATGCCATTCCACTGTCTCCTAGCTTCCACTACTTTTGTTATAAAGTCAGCAGTCCTATTGTTTCTTCTTTGAAGGCAATTTATCTTTATCATCCAGGTGCTTTCAAATTTTCTTCTTTTCTTTTTCCTTTTTTTGAGATGGAATCTCACTCTGTCACCCAAGCTGGAGCAAGCAGCTGAGATTACAGGTGCCCACGACGATGCCTGGATAATTTCTGTATTTTTAGAGACAGGGTTTCACCATGTTGCCCAGGCTGGTCTCAAACTCCTGACCTCAAGTGATCTGCCTGCCTCGACCTCCCAAAGTCCTTTATCTTTAGAGTTCAGATGTTTGGTTATGATGAATAGGTGTAACTTTCTTTACTATCCTACTGTGGGTTCACTAAACATCTAGAATCTATAGTTAATATATTTATCAGTTTTGAACATTTTCACCCATCAAATATTACTTCTGTCCAATTCTCTCTTCTGTTTGAGACTTTAGTGATACATAAGTTGGATATTTTGACAGTGCCCCACACATATCTTGCATTTTGATCACTCTTTTCTATTCCTTTTTCTCTCTGTGCTTTGGTTTGATTACCTATTGACTAATATGTGTACTTTACTACAAATTTATTTAAGAATTTCCTGGCTGGGTGCAGTGGCTCACGCCTGTAATCCCAGCACTTTGGGAGGCCAAGGTGGGTGGATCACAAGGTCAGGAGATCGACATCATCCTGGCTAACACGGTGAAACCCCATCTCTACTAAAATTACAAAAATATTAGCCAGCTGTGGTGGCAGGCGCCTGTAGTTCCAGCTACTCGGTAGGCTGAGGCAGAAGAATGGCGTGAACCTGGAAGGCAGAGCTTGCAGTGAGCTGAGATCACGCCACTGCACTCCAGCCTGGGCAACAGAGCAAGACTCCATCTCCATCTCAAAAAAAAAAAACAAAAAAAGAATTTCCTAATTTCACTTTTCCAGCTCTAGATGTTCATTCTGTTCTTTTTTTCCATTATTTGTCAGGTTTACTGAAGTATAACTTACACACAAAATCCACCCAACAGAGTACAATTCTGTGACTTTTAACAACACAAGATATAGAACATCTCCCCCCATAATTTGTTCCTCTTTGTAGTCAACCCTTCCATCTTTCCCCAGCAACTACTGTTTTGTTTCATTTTTTTTATAAATTGTAATTCTCTATTTTTATCCTATTTTTAAATTTTTCTATTTTAATATATTTTATAGTTATTTTAAAGCCATTGTCTGTGCATCTGGATCATCTGTGGGTCTACTTACACAATCTGCTTTTCTTTCTGCTTATTGGCCACATTTCCTAGATATTGGATACATTTTCTGGGGATTGTATATAAAAGAACGTTAGAGATTAAGGTTGATGGTATTTTCCACCAGAGAGGGTTCACGTTTTCTTTGTTAGGCAGAGAGTATTGAGCTGTATGAGAGCTGGGATGTAGCGTTAGATTCAGTTTGCCTCTGGTTTTAAATGTCTTGAGAATGACACCTGCTCCCTCTAGCAGGACTTTATTTCCTATGCTTCATGAAACTATGGGTGCTTTCACTCTCCCTTTTCAGCCCAGACTCATCCAACATCCCCAGGGGAAAAAGGACCAGAGATCTCAGCTTACATAGAAATGTAATTTCTCTCTGGAATTTTGTTCAGATAGTTCTATTTGTAATTGCTGTTAATTCCAAAAACTAAACAATAACTTTTTAGATTAAATTTAAGCATAGTGTTTGCATCTTTATGATTTATGTTTTTCATGGCATAATAGGGCTTCTTGTATAATCAAAATGTATGTTCCATCTATAACATCTGAATGGGAGGTGGTATGCAATAGTAGGAAGTTAACTCTTCACAGTCAGAATGCTAACTTTTAATCTCAAGTCCCAAGAAGGTAGGTCAAGGAAAATACTGTGAGCTTTAATTTTCTGGAGTACATGTGAGAATAAGTGGTGTCTAAGGTCCTCATTTAACCTTTTATTTTTATTTTATTTATTTTGAGATGGAATCTTGCTCTGTTGCCCAGGCTGGAGTGCAGTGGTACAATCTTGGCTCACTGCAACTTCTGCCTCCCAGGTTCAAGCAATTCTCCTGCCTCAGTCTCCAGAGTAGCTGGGATTACAGGTGTGCACCACCACACCCAACTAATTTCTGTATTTTTAGTAGAGATGGGGTTTCACCATGTTGAACAGGCTGATCTCGAATCCCTGACCTCAAGTGACCCACCCACCTTAGCCTCCCAAAGTGCTGAGATTACAGGTGTGAGCTACTGTGTCTGGCCATTTTACCTTTTAAAACTTTAGGATATATTTTAGAGATTCACAGGACAAAGACTTCAGGCATAAATGAGATCAACACCTGAGCATCTGCTACCCAGTGCAATAGAATATAACAATACTTTTGAAGTACTCCTCCCTCCTTGATATCATCCACCTTCATCCTTTTCTAAGTAGCCGCCATTATCCTGAATGTTGAGTTTATCATTTCCTTATCATTTTTACCACACCTGTAGGCTAGCCCAAACAGTAAGTTGTCTTGATGTATGGGCATTCAAACTTTACATCACTCTATACTGTACAAGTTCCCGTGCAATTGTTTTGCCTCCAGGCTTCATGCTTGTGAGTTTTGCTAAGTGATGTGGGTAGCTATCGGGAAAGACCTAACTTGTCTCACAGTTCTGTGCTTTAGTTTCCTCCACTATAAAATCAGCAGAGTTTAAAGTGGATCATCTTGAAATACTCTTCCAGATCTGAAATTCTGATTTTACTTTTTATGAGTATAGAGGTATACAGTTTGTTCTAATAATATAGTTCTGGTCATAATTATGATTTGAGGTCTGCTGGTTGATCAGGAACACAATCCCTATGGTAAATATGTCATGGCATTATTTTCAGATGTTACAGCAAAATTTAAAGATTATTTGAATAGAATACTTCAGTGCAAGACAAGCCACTTCAATGCAGGTTTGAAGTGGCACGTGCAATGATCAGAGAAGACAGAATTTACAATGCAAAAATGCAAAGTTTATTTTCTTAAATAAAATACTATATTCATATCTATACAAATAATTATTACAACCATTAAAATGTTACATTTAACAATAAAAATTTCCAAACTTTAAACAAGAGGATGGTTCAGAATATTCACACCCTAATACAATGCATTTGTAAAAAGATGTCAAAATAAACAGGACCTATTCTTATTTACAACTGTAGGACAATCCTGATCATATTATACATATCTGCTCTGGATTCCATTACAAAACAAATTGGTTTCCATAAGAATTATAAACCAGGAAATTTACAGTAATAGGACACAGTGTGCAGCAGACACTGCTGCCATGGTAATAGATACAAATATTACACTATTGAAAGCACTAAAATTAGTTATTTTCTGGTGACTGCCCTACAGTAAGCTTCTCACCCAGTGTATCTATAAATAATTTGTGAAGGTAATTATGTTCTCCTCAGATTTTCAACTTTAACCAAAGTGAAAATATATATATATATATATGTATATATATTTATATAGCCTGCTGAAAGTGGAAGCGAATCTTTTCTTCACAGTAACACAACTGCAGCATCTTAACACTGTCTGGTCCCTTTCTTCTTGGAAGATCAACAGTTCAACTCCCCTTAATGGTTACCATTGTAGTCAAGCCCAGTACCTTAATGAGTTCACAGGTGAAAAATGATTTGAAGACTTCAGGGGTGGGAACACAGAGAAGTCTCAGAAAACTGAAGGGATTTTGATATATCTAACTTTAAGTTCCTATGACATAGTATGGTGCTAGTATGGTGTATAGCTGTATACACAACTGAGGGAAAAAAATCAAAGATCATCTTTTTGAAAAATGTGTTAAACTACAAATAGTTATCTTCTGTCTTATGAAATCTCTAATGACAGGATTATGCAGGCATCCAAAATGCCCCAATTTGTATATCATGCCCAACATTTACAACCCAAGTTGGTTCAAGTTTATGAAGCATCTGACCACATACACGTGCCAGAAAAAGATTACAGTTGGTACAGTTTGTGTGTAAATCTAGAAATAAGGATGTTGAATGACCACCACATACAAGCTCTGAGTTTAACAGGAGTTTTGCTACTAACTAGTAAGTTTGGTTTTTTTGTTGTTTTTTGCTTTTTTTTTTTACAAATCAACATCAAAGATGGCTCAGAGAATGATAAGGCAACAGTGAGAAACATCAGCTGTACTTGTCAAGAAGGTGTCTGATTACACAGCATGTACCATCCCAGCTGGCCCTTTGCTATAACAGAGGAGTGGGTGAGTGATATGTTCCAACAGCTGGTCTAAAGACCAGAGGCACAGTTTCAGGTAAAGTGCAGGAACAGGGTAGAGGCTACAGGTGGAAAGATCTAGAAGCTCTGTGTCCAACAAGGTCCTCACGCTTCTTACCAGCGTGGACTGCCTCAATCTAAATTTGGTGTCCCCCCTCCACAGGCTCTAGTAGAAACCTACGCAGGAAGAACAGAATGCAGACAGAATATAGTTAAATCCAAAAAAGGCCCTTTTCTGTCAAATCCTGGGGAAAGAAAAATGGTAACGTTCAGCCAAAAAGGCATCTTGAGAAGAAACTAACTTCTGCCTTTAATTTGCATATAGGTATCATAAAATCATCACTCACAGATTAACTTCACTGGTTTGTCTGGTTGTTGGCTATTACTGTTGCCCTCTGGATGTACACAGCCACAGGCGCACTACCTCCAGGCAAAGGCAGCATTTATACAGACAACAGAATTACAAAAATGACTTCCAGGCTCCTCAAGATACCACTCCAAAGCTGTTTCATTTTGGCATCACCTTTGCCCTTTCACTCTTCCACAGGAAAAAACAAGGCCAACCAAACCAAGGGACAGAACCATATGGCACATCGAAATATTTTAAATCAATTCTGGCTAATTTTGTTTCAAGAAATTCTTGTTGATCTTTAAGAGAATACAAGGCATGCTGGTTCCCAAAGCCAAGACCTGGGAATCCCTGGTTTGGGAGTATGACTCACTACCACACGCTGATCCATACATGGTGGGCCCAATCAATGCTTCAAGGCAAAGGAGTAATCATCCCGCTAAGGAAATGACCAGCTTCCCTGAGCCCTATTTGACGTGGAGCAGATGGAAGAGCATAAGTGCCTACATATCAAAGGGAAGATAAAGCTAAGAAGATGCATATTAATCAGATTTTACCCTTTCTCAAAAATTTTTAATTTTACTCCCATTAAAACATGTTTCCACATTTTTTGGAGTATAAGTTTTAGCCTCTCCATGAAATGGCTAATGTTAGAAGGCAAGAGCAAGGCAAATAAATTATCTTTAAAATACTTACATCATTTTGTATTTTAAGAAGGCTAA
The DNA here is from genome assembly GCF_002776525.5 of Piliocolobus tephrosceles. Taxonomy (NCBI): domain Eukaryota; kingdom Metazoa; phylum Chordata; class Mammalia; order Primates; family Cercopithecidae; genus Piliocolobus; species Piliocolobus tephrosceles. The sequence continues at coordinate 15,259 of NW_022301734.1, read as the reverse complement.
TTTTTAAAAGTTGATCTTTGTTGCTGTTCAGTATACCCCTGATATGTGACTGGAAAATGCTGCAAAAGAACAACCCCTCCTTTCTCTTTCCCCAGTTCTGATATGTTAAATTTTATGAAGCAAGACCATTGAGGAATTCCCACATCTTACCTAAAAAAAGGTGCCATCTCTGGTACCCCAAAAGGTCTTACAATAAAAACAAAAATAAATTTCCTGAACTGGTATAAAACAACATATAAGCCATCCTAGAGCAACTTGTATTTTCAAAAAAAAAAAAAGAAAGAAAGAAAGAAAGAAACAACATCAAACTAGATTCCTTTCATCTATGATTGACACATTAAACATTTACACATGAAGAGAATCTGGAATTTTTCCCTTCATTAGAAGTTATTGTTAAATGTTGAAAGGAATCAACCACTTTTTATAACTGATTCTGTGATCAATAATGCTAAAAAAGAGACAAAGAAATGATGTAATCAATGACTGTCACTCATGACTCAGACATAACTTCGTGTATTTCCAGAAGTTAAAAAATGGTTTTACTTTCTATAATCATATATTAGCAGGCCAAGAATAAGGTTACATTTATTAAACCAAAATTGAGTATGTTTTCTGCTATCCCTTTACCAAAAATTATATTCAGATTAACACTAGATACCATATAACAAATTTCTTCCCAAAAATCACATAGCTCTAATTATCAAACACTTAATACTGCTAGTAAATCTCATATATTCATGCTTTTAAATCAAATAAGGGTACTAATGCCTGAACACTTTCAGAATTGAGCCATGTATGAACTGAAGTCTTACATACACATGCATACATCTGTAAAGTAATTAAAAGCTACACATAAGTAGGAGTCAATTATTCACAGATGGTCACATTTTTCCTCAGATGGTCAAATAAGCCTTACTGAGACTCTTTCAAGATCAAAATGTTATACTGTTGGAATGAAAGCTCCGAGAAATGCAAATACTATGTCTGAACACAGCTAAGCAGGAAAATACAATTAATGCAACAGAAATACTTGAAAGTCACAGGCTTTGAGGCCTTTGCATTGCAACGTTCAAACTGAGTTTCTCCTTAGCCTGTTACCTTGCTTTCAATTACATCTAGCAGTTCCCAGTCCTTCAGAACTTAACAGCCACTGTAGAGTGTGTGTGTGTGTGTGTGACAGAGAGACAGAGACAGTGAGAGACAGACAAATGAGAGAGGGAGAGACGGAAAATGAACAGCCAGACACATGGAAAACTGTCCTTCTTGAAATTGGCAGACTGGACCTTTCAAGTACAAAGAAAAATTTGAATGTTGCAGCTTAAAATTCAGTTAAGAGAATTAAAAAGCAAGTCATAAATGGCACATTATTTCAATAAAAAGTTTTGATTACTATGTTTATCTGTTGTCTTAAGTAACTTATTCACGAAGCTCTCCTATTCTTCCCCAAGACCATTTTGAAGGAAGAAAATACAGGTTGTTCTTGCTTTGTGAGCAAGAAAAAAATATTGTTTTTGGGTTTTTTTTTTTTTTTTTTTTTTGTCCCTAGGAGGCTGCTTAGTTGGCAGCAGAAAAAGATAGGAGAGTTTGGTAAGAACAGTTAAAGAGGCACAACTGACCCTTTTGCTGAGTCTTTAGAAGAGGTATTCACTGGAGTTAACTGCTCTGACCAACCCTTAGGAAGCTTTTTAGGATTAAAAAAAAAAAAGCGGGGGGGCTGGGAGCGGTGGCTCACACCTATAATTCCAGCACTTTGGGAGGTCAAGGTGTGTGGATCACCTGATGTCAGCAGTTCAAGACCAGCCTGGCCAACATGGTGAAACCCTTTCTCTACTAAAAATATAAAAATTAGCCAGGTGTAGTGGTGCAGACCTGTAATCCCAGCTACTCGGGAGGCTGAGGCCTGAGAATTGCTTGAACCCAGGAAGCAGAGGATGCAGTGAGCCAAGATCCTCCCACTGTACATTCTAGCCTGGGTGACAGAGTGATACTCTGTCTCAAACAAAAAAAAAAAAAAGAAAAAAGAAGAAGAAGAAGAAAGAAAAGAAAAAAGAAAAGAAAAGCTGGTCCTTGAGTTCACTTTGTTAACAAGGCAGATAAACCAATTTATACGCATCTCTCCCACCCCATCCCATTTTTGGCAGAATATGACAAGAACAAAAAGTAACGGACTTCATGGGTTTAAGTAAAGGAATATATACCATTGTTTTCTTAGTTTTTTTAAAGTTTTCAAATTTTAATATGGGTTTTTTTAATGTATTATAAACTTCTGTAGGGCTTTTAAAAAATCCCTACCTAGGCCGGGCGCGCTGGCTCACGCCTGTAATCCTGGCACTTTGGGAGGCCAAGGCGGGTGGATCACAAGGTCAGGAGATTAAGACCATCCTGACTAACATGGTGAAACCCCGTCTCTACCAAAGATACAAAAAATTAGCCAGGTGTGGTGGCACATGCCTGTAGTCCCAGCTACTCGGGAGGCTGAGGCAGGAGAATCGCTTGAACCCGGGAGGCGGAGCTTGCAGTGAGCTGAGATCACACCACTGCACTCCAGCCTGGGCGACACAGCCAGACTCTGTCTATTAAAAAAAAAAAAAAACCTGCCTATATCAAGTTCTTCCATGCTTTAGCAGGTCTCAGGTCTCAATTTCCCATTTTCAGATGGCAGGCCTATTTTTAAAGGACCAATTCATACTTTAAAATATGTGTACACACACACACACATACTTAAACACACAGAGACATATAGAAAGACTATGTATTTTTTGAAGCACCATTTCACATCTACCAACAAGAAAAATAATAAACAAATTCATATCCTCATTATAATTCTGTTATGAAGGATAATAATGTAATATACAATGCCATATTTAAACTATAAATACTACTAGTAAATGAAAATACTGACAGTTTAAATCTCTGTTCAGAAATATTTTTACAGTAAGGCTCAAATAAATGTGTAGATTACAAACACACTATTTCCTGATCAACCCTAATATTTAAATGAATGGAAAAGAATTTATTTCAAGATCAAATAAATAAAATGAAGAGAGAATACTAAATTAAACTCAGCTGATGAAACATCCATTGTTAACTGAACCCATGCAAAACTCCACAATACAACTAACTGCTTTTACCCTTATGGCCTGATGCAAAATGCAAGCACAAAATGGAGACTACGTATGTACTTAACTTTTTAGCTTTCCATATGTAAGGCTAAATAATTGTCTAAGGAAGACCTTTGCTTTAAAGAATCTTGGCACATTAAAGGAACACAGCTCCCTATATTGAAGAATAAGACACACAATTCAGATAATTTATGGATTGTTATAATTTAGAAAGAAGCCTCTATCTAAACCAAACTTTGAGAATAAAGGCTGATTGAACAATTCATTTATTTGCTAACTGCTTGACTTTAACTACAGACATTTAACTCAACATCAGTTCAACATCTGCCACAGGTAAGAAGCTGTTCTAGATGCTGACATTAGCCAGCACTTGGTTATGAGCCACTGTGTTTTATCAAGCTGTCTATATTTTTTCAGTAGCAACTTAATTATATATTCTATAAGTTATCAACAATCAAGTTTAAAATCTAGGCTCCCTCCTATTACCCAGTACATGACAAGATGATCTCTCCCAATTTCCAGCTAATTAGTATTTAGGAAATATCAACTTGGAAAATAAAAAAGTACACCATGCAGTTGAAAACGAAAGATAACTTGTTTTCTGACAACCCAGTATCTGCATCTGACATGGCTTCCCTACATTCAGAAGATAACTGAAAACTGATTATACAAAGACACACACACACAATCCTTCTCTTCATGTACATGTCTGTGCACATGCACACACAAATACATTTGTAATCTCACTCATTACCTTTACATTTCGCTTATCAGTATTTAAACAGCTGAACTGCAATCATGACCTAGAATATGGCTTATGTTATGGGCAGGTCTGTTTGAGGACTGCTTGGAAGAGTCAGAGGCAGAGGAATTTGCTATTGTAAGCAAAGGTGACATTGCTGAGCCATCAGGAAGCGCTGTAGCTATTTCTGGAAACAAAGATGTCATATTAAAATTGGATAAATGAGAGTTGGTCATGTGCATTGGTGGCATATCTGGGAGAAGAGGAAAACTTGGTTGAGCAAACCCAACAGGTCTGGGAGGAGATAAAATTGATCCAAATCGGTTATTTAAACTTCCACTGTTTACCTTCTCTGTGCTGGGATTTGAGAACATCTGATTAGGAAAATAGGGGATTGAAATATCATTGGACAGTGTAGGATGAGCAGGAGAGTATGGAGGATAGAAGGAGGGCAGAGTATTTTGCGGATCTACCGGGATGAGGGCTGGAGTTCGAGTGGCACTAGGCTGAGTAACCTGTGGAATGAAAGAAGCATTAGCATTTATTGGTGGATTCATGCCACCCTCAGGAATAAAAGAAAAACCAAAATTTTGTGACAGTGTATGCTGATCAGGACCTGAATTATCATTAGGTACTTGTGGGCTATCAGGCATGAAACGAACAATACTTCCTCTCTTCTCTGTAGCAGGTTGTTGACGTCCAAGAATCATACTGCCACTAGTGGAGAGAGGAAGATGGGGAAGACTTGGATCAAAGACATTACTTTGTCTTTGGTTGCCAGAACGATTCCTTTCAGGTTGACGAATTTTGGAACCACTGCCGTCTTGCAGGGGATGCCTTGATCTCTGGGGAACTGAAGAATTAGCTTGACGTACAGGAGGGCCTTGATCACCATTTCCATGAGACACAGATGGATGTGGCAACGCTGGCCTTGCAACCCCATGCATGTTGGTTGTGACTGGAGGGTTCATGTGGCCCTTGGTCGCATGACTGTCAGTAATCCTCATGGGATTGGATTTTTGCACAGAAACATTGGGACTTGTGTTTCGACCTTGAATATCTCCTGAGGAAGAGGAACTTGAAAAAGGAATATTCAAAGTGCTGTTCCTGGTGTTAATTGCACCTAATGACATGTCACAACTTTCCCTATTCTGACTATCACTCTCTCTTCTAATATGAACATTTTCATGAGTTGGGGGACAATTATATTCAATTGCAGAGGATGGACCACACTGTGTATTCCTCTGATGTTCTGAGAGTGACCTCTGGCTCCCAATGACCTGATCACTGAGGTGAGGGGCAAGTAAGCTCTGCATGAAACTTTGGTGACAAGTATTTTCACTGTCCCTTGATGGAATACCATTTCCTGTCGGGATGCTCTGAACTGGTGGGTAAGGTAATCTCTTTTGACGGTCAATTGGTGGTGGGCCAGTATTTTGACTAATTCGAAAAGCCTGGGACTGCATACTCCGCAATGATGATACAGGGTTACCTATTTCATTGTTTCTTGAAGATTGTACTTCAAAATTACTCTGGGGCTGTTGACTAGCTCCACTTGGTTTAAACGTCTGACAATCGGAAAGGCGGATATCTGAGGCTACAGTATGGTCCACACGACCCTGCATATTATGAATACCCAAACTCTTATTTCTGGGAACATCAAGATAGCTTCTCATTTCAAGCTGATCTGAAACTCTGGAACCCTGAATTGATATCCCCATTCTCTGCTCTGAATTAGAAGATGTCTTTCCAATGAGTGCCTCAGCAGAATAACTTGAAACTCTATTTCTCTCTGGCCTGTGTGAAGTACAGGTCATGTCTGAAGATCTAGTCACAATACTTGGTTGGGACACCATTTGCTGCTCTAAGCCTCTTGATGTCAAAAGCCTCTGCATTGGATTATGCCCAGATACATGTTCAGATGAAACCCCTGAACCTTGCTGTCTGCTTCCAACATCCTGCTGTTGGTGCATAATATCTTGATTGAGATGGTTCTGGGGATGGTTATGATGGTTCCGACTAGTTGAAGGGTTTTCACAGCTCTTCTCTGTCTGGGAGCTTCCAAAGTGTTGCTGCATTTGTTGCTGCATCTGCTGATGGTGGGGATGTGGCTGCCCACTCTTGGATCGGGACTGGTCAGTTCCATGGTGCTTCGGTTGTAAGGAAAGCTGAGAGGCCTGGGTGCCCTGAACAAGATTCCTCTTTTTCTGCATCTGAACTTCCTGTTGCAGAGTCCTCTGTTGGTGGACATTATGGGGCTGAGAGTGGACAGAGCTCTCTGCATGAGGTACATGATGCTGCATTTGATATAAGTGATGCCTCTCTCTTAACTGCCCTGCTTGCTGTTGTTGCTGTTGCTGCTGCTGCTGCTGCTGCTTTATGTAGAGATGGTTACTATGAAGGTGAGATACCCCTTGAGCTGGAACATGCTGCTGCAGGGCCTGTAGATGTTGACTTGCCTGGGTTTGCTGCTGCTCAGCAACTACTGAAGGCTGAGAACCACACTGAACTTCAGTTTGCCTCAATGCAGGAGCCACAAAGTTGTTACTAGGTGGAAATAATCGTGTAAGGCCATCTCCATGAGCTGGGTTGCTAACAGACACAACTGAGTTTGAAGAATTAGGAGGGATCTGACTGACCATCATTTGAGTTTGATCAGAAATGGTGTCTGGAGTTCTGCTCATCAGGGACATACTTTCAAGTCTGAGGGGGGCTGGCTGACAGTGCTTTTGCCGTTTAGCTGAAGACAGTAAAAGGTCATCTTGGACAGCACGCTTAGCGGAATCCTTACGGCTTTCATGACTTGGCTTTAAGAGTGGCTCTTGAATCTGTGAATTTGGTATGGTACTAGTCATAGTATTTAGCTGTTCTTGGGAATATTCGGTCATCAGAGATGGTCCAGGAGGTTGACTGTCATAGGAGCTAGATGAAACAGTCAGATTAACCGTTGCAGGCACAGTTGTTTGCTCTGAAGTCGGGGATAAACCCGCACAGCTGGCCAGAGGATGGCTGATGCTGCTCTGATGGATAAGATTATTCACGCTTAAACTGGTGATGCTTGGTGGCTGAGAAGCCGAAGCCTGTAAAGGTGCAGTTGATGTTTTAATTCCTAGAGAACAACTCGGTTTTTCAAGGGGCCTCTCCATAGTTGCTTCAATTGAATCCTGAGAATTAAATTCATTTGGTGTTGCTTCTGCCTGTCCTGTGCCATTCTCTTTAGGTATCTGTGATTTGAAAGGTGTGTCTTCCTCTAACGATGATGCTTCAGAAGGCTTTGAAGCAACTTCCCTTATATCAGCCTGGAGGCCAACTCTTCCCTTCTCCAGGTTCTCCTGGTCAAAAATAGCTCTTGCTGCAAGAGCTACTATATCAGTTTGCTCTACAAAGGTACAGCTGTCACATGTATTAGCTGTTGCATTGCTGGTCACATCTTCTCTTGTTGTTTCAGGAAGCATGGATGCAACTGAGAAACTACGACTACTGCCAGAGCTGGTTGACATGGGAGAGTCGGCCTGTCTACCAGTGATCAAAGAACCATTAATAACCTCTTGATCAGGGAGGCAGGAATGATGCTGTGGAGGATCTCTGTCATCACTGTTCATCAGTAATAGTTCCTGTTTGGGATGTAAATTCACACTTGAATCAACTATTTTGGGATTTTCTGAAGAAAAGTCAGGATGATCCATCTGATCAGAAAGAGATGATTTCTGAGGGTTTTTTTTTTTAGCAAGATCAGATAGCAATGTAGTTAAACCTTGCCCCTTTAAGAGACCTGTGGTTTGCATTGTATCTGATGAATCTTGCTCGACTCTGCAAGGTTCAGCAATGATTTCTACCTCAGAAACACAGTCAGTACTCGTAGTGCTTGTTGTAGATGACAAACCAGAAACCTGAGAAACCAAAATGTGAGGATCACTTGGAGATGGAATCAATACATTGGCTGAAGTGCAGGGTTTGGCAGCATCTGACAACGCTAAACTACTTGGTGGTTTATCCTGAGGTGTCTCTTTTTGCAGATTAGGGGTAGAATCTTTGGATTTTGCTGGGGCCATTGCAAAATGTTCGCTTGTTACAGATTCTTGGGAGGCTGAGCTGGACTTTTCTGTTGACTTAGATTTGGATACAGACTCAGGTATTAATGATTCAGAGTTTAGAACACCCAAAGAATGTGAAGCAGAAACACTCACACTATTTGCCTGGGACATAGAGACAGATGGTAATACAGCAGGGAAGCTTTCTAGCAGTCCATCATTACAGGGCGGCTCTGCTGAGCCTTCAGTGTTGGGGCAGTCTAACTTGCTCACATCTCTGACTGGATTCAGGGGACACGCTGACTTGTTTGCTGCTAAGTGTTTCCTGGCACCTGGCTTCTTATTCAACTTTTTAGATTTCATGTTAGGAGGCAAACAAGCAACAGTGTTCATCGAGGAAGTACTCACTAAATTATAAGTACTGGCTAGTGTGGCTGAACTATCTGTTGTCACAGGAGGTGCTGCAGTTGCTAATGAAACACAGTTAGCTGTAGTGGTTTGACTATTTGCGGCAGTTTGAGCATTGGCAGGCTGGCTAATAGACAATTGTACACAGCTTTGCCCAGCCATCTGTGATATGCTTTGATTGAGGCTGGCCAAAGCACCAAATGTATTCAGTGCAACATTGGTATTTGGATCTTCGCTGGTGGTGGGTTGAATAATTTGCATAGGGGTTTGATTTGTAGTTCCTGATGAAGACATCACAGGCTGCAAAGCAAAGAGCTGTCCATTTAAAGAAATGGTTTGAGGCTGTTGGTTTGACATGGTAACAGAAAAAGTTTGTGTTGAGTTAGACACTGATAAAGATGAAGGTCTTGGTAATATGTGGACAAGATGCTTTCCTCCAAAAGTCTGTGGTGTTGAAACATTTTGCACTGAATTATTAGACCCTATTACCGTATTGGCTCCATTAATAGGGAGTCGAACAGAACCAGGAGGTGGAGCAGAGAGGAGTGGCAAAGGATTCTGATTAGCTGCCTGTATGATTACTATCTGTTGACCTACTGTTTGGTTGGGAACTTCTGCTCTCATCACTGTTGGGCATGGGGTGGTGCTGGGTGGTTGAAGAATTATAACATTTTGATTAGTTGGAGCTGCATTAACAGCTGACCCAACTGGCTGAGCCATCTGAATCACTTGCATTGCTGAATTCAGTGGAAGGATATTTTTGGGAGGCTGAGATTTAACTTGTGGCTGGGCAATTAGTGGCTGCATAGGTAAAGATGGACAAGAAGGCAATGTTACAACTACTTGCTCAACTGGCTGCCCATCTGCTGGAAAGGAATTATTCAAGTTGATGCCTGTAGCCACATGTCTACTGTGGTTACTTGTGGTAGGGCTAGTACCAGACTCATTTAATACTGGAGTCACAGCAGAAGATGGTGTCTGGCTTAAGGGCTGAATAGTGTTTCCCGCCAGTTGCAAAGTAGTCCATGTTGTCTGTGTGTTTCCAGCTGAAGAAATTCGTGTAAGGCTATTAATGTTTTTCAAATCTGAAGTACTAACGCTTGAAGAAGGCAAAGAACAAGAAAGAGTCCAACCATTGTCCAAAGGGTTTCCCGAAAGAGTGCTTATAGGAATGGTGGCCTTCCCCACTCCAGGGGCAGATGATGCCACCACTGTAGCTGTACTTGTCAAGTCTGCACTCTTGCTAATGCTCATTGGAGAAGAATCATCTGCAGTTCCGGGAGGCTGGGAGCAGACTGTGGTGGTAACCGAAACAACAAAAGTGTTCTGAAAATCACCTCTGAAGTCCTGTATGCTCAGGCAGGACTTGTTTCCATGGTGCACTTTAGTGGCAGTTGCTGAGGAGCTGAGGGGGATGTTTATAGCACAAGGGGTCATTTTCTTCAATAATTTGGGGTTCTCTTGTCCATTCTTATTTTCAGAAGAATTTTGATCATTTAAACATGTGTGCAAAGAATGATGTTGGTGAGGCTCAGGTCCAACTGAAACAGCAATCAGTGAGCCACTAGAGGCACCAAGCACACTTGATTCACTTTCAGAGGTGGGAAGCTCAAGAATACTCTGAGCAGAAATGGCAGCAGGAAGACAAAGAGGAACAGGCTGGTTGGTAGCCAACGCAGGAACTGTGGTCTGATGCCATGGCTTGTTTTCAGAAGGGTAAACTCCAGAAATAGATATAGGAGTCACAAGATTGCAAGTCCTCTGTACTGGCACCACATTGGCGGTCTGCTTTTGTAAATTATGACTAACATTAAAAGTTATCCCCTGAACAGCTGTTCCCTGGCTGTTTCCACCAGGCTGATTCCCGTTGGAATAAACAATGATATTTTTTTGAACCTGGTCACTAGGAATAACAACAGAGACCTTCGAGTTTTTAAGATTTCCTTTCCAGTGAATTGTGGGGTCATCATATAAGCATATGTCATTAGCTTTCAGTAACTCAATATATCGGCCATTTTCTTTTTGGATTTCTTCCAGTTGTTTCCGTAGCTTTTTTATTTCTTCAGCTACAATATTAAAAACAAAAATTTATAAATACCTGGGAATGTCAGTATTTATAACAACTTCATAAAGAACTGTATACTAAACTACTGAATTCTAATAGTAGCATTCTAAACACCTCAACTGAGACTCTTCAGCTCTTTTCTAATACAACTTATTTTTTCTTTTTAGAATGATATCCTAAATCCCTCTGCCCTCCTTTAAAAAGTATAAATCTTTAAAGGTCAACTGAAAAATTACTCATAATGTAGAAACCTCAAAATTCCCAATTTAAAAATTTCCAATAGGGCAGCTACATAGCTGAAGTAAGGGAAGACATACTGCTATCATGGTAACATGCTAGGAAAATAACATTGAATATCAGTATGCCATTTAAATGCTGCAGCAGCCAACATTACCTGTGATAGTAACAGACAGTCTCTTTATTTTTTATTTTATTTTTTTGAGACAGAGTCTTGCTCTCTGACCTAGGCTAGAGTGCAGTGGTGCAATCTCGGCTCACTGCAACCTCCACCTCCCAGGTTCAAGCAATTCTTCTGCCTCAACCTCCCAAGTAGCTGGGATTACAGGTGCACACCAACACTCTCAGCTAATTTTCGTATTTTTAGTAGATTCAGGGTTTCGCCATGTTGGCCAGGCTGGTCTTGAACTCCTGATCTCAAGTGATCTGCCCATCTTGGCCTCCCAAAGTGCTGGGATTACAGGCACGAGCCACAATGCCCAGATGACAGCCTCTTTTATAAATGGCTTTAGTTTCTATTTTACCCTTTGAAACGATGGAGACAAAAAGGAATAGAGCACGTAAGAAGCAAAGTGGCACCAAAGTGCACCAAAGAAAGCATCGACAATGGAACCTGCACTTTGCTTGGTAGGGACAATGCAGGTATGCTACTGAGCAGTGAGGACATTGTCACAGCCCTCCTTTCTAAGGCAGAGAGCTTCATCTATGAGTACCACTAATGCGGCAGACTTAGCTGCTGGTATATGCTCTGTGACCCCACACATCCCCAGCTGCCTTGAAACAGTGGAGAGTATTCTCATTCCTTTTCCAAAGCAGCCTATTCTCCAGGCTAACACCCTGTGAGGGAGCCTGAAATGAAAAGCTCCACTCCAACAAAGATAAGCTGAAACTAGCAGATCATTTTTCTTAGTTTAAAACTAAGAGACGAAAGAAAGATACCAGTGTCCATGGACAGTAGAAATGAAAGAACAATCATTATGGACCAAATAATAATCACAGTTCTCACTTACTGTACCTTTACTACCTGGCACATTTCATTCATTATTTAACAACAATGACAACTATAACAGCTAACATTTATCGAGCAATTACTATGTGCTAGGCTTTAATCTAAGTTCTTGTATTATCTCTTTTAATCCTCATAAGAACCATGAGATAGCAACTTATATTTTATTATCACCACTTTTAGATGTGAGAAACAGGCTCAGAGCAGTTACTGGGACTTAGAGAGGTTAAGAGGTGAGTGAGTAAATGAAGCTGAGACACAAACCTAGGAGGGCCTGAGTCTTAAGGCCACTGCTTTGGCCACTAGATACGTGCACAGTGAGCACGTGGAAGAAGCCACTCAGGGAAAAAAGAGGATACAACAGACGCACAGAAAAAGAATCAGAGAAATAATGATCATGACAGAAATAACAAACACAGATGTAGGCTGCCTTAGATCCCACCCCTAACCCCTGGCCTGTCTGGTCAGCTTTTTCTGAGTCCCATGCAACTTACATTTTTCAACAATTTCCCTTTTTCCTAAGGTAACTTGATTGCTTCAGCCTCTGTGCTTTGAAATCAAAAGAGACTTCATTAGGAAAGTCTACTCATCATTCTGTCTTACATACCCTTCTGTGGGGTGCCTCAAATGGTCACTAAACATGGATCATTTATCTATCTGATGGCATCACAAAAGGACCTGGGCCATAAACACCAGCTAAACCAGGTGAGTGGGGAAGCTGCTAATATTTAACTAAAAGTAAACAACGAGAATTCTGAATGCTGACCTCCTAGGTATGCTTTCCAGTATCTTTCCCATCCATTACAACAAACACATCCCAGCACTGGCCTTACCTCAGGCAATTCTGCCCTTTTTTCTCTCCTTTTAAGGTGGCCTACTGAGTTGTCACAGGAAATTCTCTCCCTGCACTTGTCAGGGGCATAAATAAAAGACAATTTCAAACTGGCCTACCCTGAACTTTACACTTGCCTGGAATATTTTTTTCCCACTGCTATAAGGAAACTTTCTCTCCAATGCTAATGGAAAAAGAGAACTCATTTGATGGCATTAAAAAGTCACCTTTATCTAAAAATCAAATATCATTAAATGATCAGGCAGTTTGATGCACACAAGTAGTATAAAAAAAATAAATGTTTTGGCCTTTTTTATTAATGCATAGTTAAGTCTTGGCACAAGAATATCCCAATCTTGTTTTTAAGTTTCACCGAGCAGAACTCCCCCCTTACATCTTCTTATGGGATTGCCCTAACTGCAATGTCCAATTGGAATAAAGGAGATTTAGCATTACCAGTATCATGAGTTAGGCAAACATGAAATACACAGAAGAGTTCAAAGTCAAAACTATGTATGCCGTAAGATAAGAGGTGCTCACAGAGGAGGAGAAAGAGTTAGACTGAAATGAATGTATTGGTAACACTATTCTTCCAGACCCACGGAATGCAGGGTCTTAATGTTTTGGGGCCAAAAAGCTTTCTATATCATAATATAAATTTCACTGTGACACAAACACTTAAACATTTCTTAAAATAACAAAAAGTAAGAACTTTTAAATTTTTACCTTGTTCATTGTTTCCTCCATTAAGCAGGAGTTCATCATTTTGCCTTTTCAATTCTGTTATATATTTAAAGGCTTGGTCCAGGATCATATTCTTGCTCTGCCCAAGAAAATTTTAAAAGTTTACAAGTTTCACTGAAGGGTAAGAACTTGCCAGATGAAACTCTAAGCTTTGCCTTTATCACACATATATGATACATATCTTCTCAAAATTTAAAACAGGCACTATATTCAAAAGCTTTTACTGTATATTTTTCATTTATTAAATGGTCATTGGGCATCTAATGTGTGGCAGGCTCTGTTTTAGGCACTGGGGATATAATAGTAAAACAAACAAAGTCCCTGTCCTTGAAGAATACACACACACACACACACACACACACACACACACACACACACACACAGGAATGCTATAAAGAAATATAAAGCAGGGTAAGGGGGAGCCAGAGTGATGGTGGAGGTTGCTCTCTGCAATGGACTGAATGTTTATGCCCCCTAAAATTCATATATCTAAACCCTTATCCCCAGTGTGATGGTATTTCAGAGGTAATTAGGTCATGAAGGTGGAGCCCCCATGATAGGATTAGTGCCTTATAAGAAGAGACAGAGATGATCTCTCTGTCTGCCACTTGAGGACATAACTAGGAAGTGGGTCATCACCAGGAAGTGAATTGGCTGACACTTGATCTTGGACTTCCCAGCTTCCAGAACTGTGGGAAATTAAGTTACCTCGTCTATGGCATTTTTGTTGTAGCAGCCTGAACTAAGACACTGAGAACATTTGTTGTATATGGAGGTTAGGGAAGGGCCCTGAATAAGGTGATACTTGAGCAAAAACTGGAAGGAAGTGAAAGGAAGCAGGCCCTGCAGATATATGGGAAAAAGGAGTCCAGACAGCAGGATCAGAAGGGCAGGGGCCCTCAGCCAAGCTAGGCTTGGCACGTTGGAGGAACGGTAAGGAGGTGACCGGAGATACACTGGAGTACATATGGGAAGAGTGGTAGAAGAGGCCAGAGAAGGCCTTCAAGACTGTGTAAAGGTTTTGGATTTTAATGTTATTCTTTACTTTGTTTAACCACAACTACGAATTATTCTAAATAATAGGTCAAGAAAGAAATGTTACTTGATTGAGTTTTGGTGTCATGCTTCCAGTACATTGTATTCCTAAGATTTTTCAAAAAGATTGTATGTTATGTTAAAGTATTCCTTTATGCTCACATCCAACACATGCCTATATACATCTTTTTTAAAAATCCAGACAAGGCCAGGTGTGGTGGCTCATGCCTGTAATCCCAGCACTTTGGGAGGCCGAGGCAGGCAGACACTTGAGGTCAGGAATTTGAGACCAGCCTGGCCAAAATGGCAAAATCCCATCTCTTATCAAAATTACAAAAAAATTAGCCAGGCATGGTGGTGCACACCTGTAATCCCAGCTACTCAATAGGCTGAAACACGAGAATTGCTTGAACCTGGGAGGCGGAGGTTGCAGTGAAATGAGATCCTGCCACTGCACTCCAGCCTGGGTGACAGAGAGAGAGATTCTGTCTCAAAAGAAAACAAAACAAAACAAAACAAAAAAAAGGATTTTGTATTTCTTTACATTTAAAAATATATCTTGGTGGCCGGGTACAGTGGCTCATGCCTGTAATCCCAGCACTTTGGGAGGCTGAGGTGGGCAGATCACCTGAGGTCAGTAGTTTGAGACCAGCCTGACCAACATGGAGAAACACCGTCTCTACTAAAAATACAAAATTAGCCGGGCGTGGTGGCACATGCCTGTAGTCCCAGCTACTCGGGAGGCTGAGTCAGGAGAATCACTTGAACCCAGGAGGAGGAGGTTGTGATGAGCCGAGATTGCGCCACTGCCCTCCAGCCTTGGCAACAGTAGCAAAACTCCATCTCAAAAAGATGATAAATATATCTATATCTATATCTATATCTATATATGCAATACTTCCATATAGCATCTAGATACCCTTCTTTTTTTTTTTTTGGAGACACAGTCTTGTTCTGTGGCTGAGGCTGGAGTGCAATGGCGCAATCTCGGCTCACTGCAACCTCTGCCTCTCGGGCTCAAGTAATTCTCCTGCCTC
>NW_022301733.1:11364-14940 GCF_002776525.5 Piliocolobus tephrosceles | reverse complement strand
TCACCTTGCAGATAATCCGAAAACAGTGTTAGCAAACTGCTTCCTGAGGATAAAGATGTAACTTTGTGAGACGAATTCACAGATCACACAGAAGCTTCTCAAAAGCTTCTTGCCCGTTTTTAACTGATGATATTTCCTTTATCAGCGTAGGCCTCAATGACATCCAAAGTAGAACTTCTCCGTTTCCTTAAAGACAGTGTTAGTGGCCTGCTCCATGAAACATAAGTGTAACTCTGTGAGATGAATTCAAACATCACAGAGAAGTTTCTAAGAAAGCTTTTTTCCAGTTTTCCTCTGAGGACACTTGCTTTGTCACGGTAAGCTTCATTGCGCTAAGAAGAATCCCAGTGCAGATTCCAAGCAAAGTGTCTTAGCAATCTGATAGCTGAAGAAAAAAGTGTAACTCTGTGAGTGGCACTCAAACATAGCAATGCAGTTTCTCAGAATGCTCCTTGCCAATTTCTTTATGAGGATATATCCTTTTTCACCATAGCCCTCAATGAGCTCCCAAATATCCCTTCGCAGAATCCAAGACAAAAGCCTTAGCAAACTCTGCCAAGAAGCAGCGTGTGGAACTCTGTGTGATGAAGTCACATATCAGAAAGCAGTCTCTTAGAAAGCTTCCATCTAGTTATTATGTGATGATATTTCCTTTTTCACCATGGGACCCAATTGTCTCCCAAATATCACCTTGTAGATTCTCTGACAAGAGTGTTAGCAAACTGCTTCCTGAGGACAAAGGTGCTAGTCTGTGAGTCGAATTCACAGATCCCAAAGAAGTTTCTCAGAAAGCTTCTTTCCCGTTTTTAACTGATGTTATCTCTTTTATCAGCGTAGGCCTCAATGCCATCCAAAGTAGAACTTTTCAGTTTCCTCAAAGACAGTGTTAGTGGCCTGCTCCATGAAACATTAGTGTACCTCTGTGAGATGAATTCACACATCACAGAGAAGTTTCTAAGAAAGCTTCTTTCCGGATTTCCTCTGCGGACATTACTGTGTCACCGTAAGCTTCATTGCACTAAGAAGAATCCCATTTCAGATTCCAAGCAAACTCTCTTAGCAAACTGATAGCTGAAGAGAAAAGTATAACTCTATGAGTTGCACTCACACATAGCAATAGAGTTTCTCAGAATGCTTCTTGCCACCTTCTGTCTGAGGATATATCCTTTTTCATCATAGCCCTCAATGAGCTCCCAAATATCACTTCGCAGAATCCAAGACAGCAGCCTTAGCAAACTCTGACAAGAAGCAATGTGTGGAACTCTATGTGGTGAAGTCACATCTCAGAAAGCAATCTCTCAGAAATCTTCCCTCTAGTTATTGTGTGATGATATTTCCTTTTTCACCATGGTCCCCAATTGGCTCCCAAATATCACCTTCCAGATTCTACGAAAAGAGTGTTAGCATTCTGCTTCCTGAGGACAAAGATGTAACTCTGTGGGACGAATTCACATATCACAAAGAAGTTTCTCAGAAAGCTTCTTTGCCGTTTTTAACTGATGATATTTCCTTTATCAGCGTAGGCCTCAATGCCAACCAAAGTTGAACTTCTCAGTTTCCTCAAAGACAGTGTTAGTGGCCTGCTCCATGAAACATAAGTGTAACTCTGTGAGATGAATTCACACATCACAGAGAAGTTTCTAGGGAAGGTTCTTTCCAGTTTTCCACTTTGAACACTTCCTTTGTCACCATAAGCTTCATTGCGCTAAGAAGAATCCCATTGCAGATGCCAAGCAAACTGTCTTAGCAAACTGATAGCTGAAGAGAAAAGTGTAACTCTGTGAGTTGCACTCACACATAGACATGCAGTTTCTCAGAATGCTTCTTGCCACTTTCTGTCTGAGGATATATCGTTTTTCACCATAGCCCTCAATGAGCTCCCAAATATCACTTTGCAGAATCCAAGACAATAGCCTTAGAAAACTCTGCAAGAAGCAATGTGTGGAACTCTGTGTGATGAAATCATATGTTAGAAAGCAATCTCTCAGAAAGCTTCCCTCTAGTTATTATGTGAGGATATTTCCTTTTTAACATGGGCCCCAATTGGCTCCCAAATATCACCTTGCAGATTCTACGAAAAGAGTGTTATCAAACTGCTTCCTGAGGACAAAATATAACTCTGTGAGACGACTTCACAGATCTCAAAGAATTTTCTCAGAATTCTTCTTTCCCGTTTTTCACTGATGATATTTCCTTTATCAGCATAGACGTCAATGCCATCCAAAGTAAAACTTCTCAGTTTCCTCAAAGACATTGTTAGTGGCCCACTTCATGCAAAATAAGTGGAACTCTGTGACATGAATTCACACATCACAGAGAGGTTTCTACGAAAGTTTCTTTCCAGTTTTCCTCTGCAGACAATTGCTTTGACACCGTAAGCTTCATTGCGCTAAGAAGAATCCCATTGGAGATTCCAAGCAAACTGTCTTAGCAAACTGATAGTTGAAGAGAAAAGTGAAACTCTGTGAGTTGCACTCACACATAGCAATGCAGTTTCTCAGAATGCTTCTTGCCACTTTCTGTCTGAGGATATATCCTTTCTCACCATAGCCTTCAATGAGCTCCCAAATATCACTTCGCAGTATCGAAGACAACAGCCTTAGCAAACTCTGACAAGAAGCAATGTGTGGAAATCGGTGTGATGAAGTCACATTTCAGAAAGCAATCTCTCAGAAAGCTTCCCTCTAGTTATTATGTAATGATATTTCCTTTTTCACCATGGGCCCCAATTGGCTCCCAAATATCACCATGCAGATCCTAGGAAAGAGTGTTAGCCAACTGCTTCATGATGACAAACATGTAACTCTGTGAGACGACTTCACAGATCTAAATGAAGTTTCCCAGAAAGTTTCTTTCCCGTTTTTAACTGATGACTTTTCCTTTATCAGCGTAGGCATCAATGCCAATCAAAGTAGAATTTCTCAGTTTCCTCAAAGACAGTGTTGGTGGCCTATTCCATGAAACATAAGTGTAAAAATGTGAGATGAATTCACACATCACAGAGAAGTTTCTAAGAAAGCTTCTTTCCAGTTTTCCTCTGTGGAGAATTGCTTTGTCACCGTAAGCTTCATTGCACTAAGAAGAATCCCATTGCAGATTCCAAGCAAACTTTCTTAGCCCACTGATAGCTGAAGAGAAAAGTGTAACTCTGTGAGTTGAACTCACACATAGCAATGCAGTTTCTCAGAATGCTTCGTGCCACTTTCTATCTGAGGATTTATCCCTTTTCACCATAGCCTTCAGTGAGCTCCCAAATATCATTTCGCAGAATCCAAGACAACAGCCTTAGCAAACTCTGCCAAGAAGCAATGTGTGGAACTCTGTATGATGAAGTCACATATCAGAAAGCAGTCTCCCAGAATGCTTCCTTCTAGTTATTATGTGATGATACTTCCTTTTTCATCATGGGCCCCAATTGGCTCCCAAATATCACATTGCACACGCTACGAAAAGAGTGTTAGAAAACTGCTTCCTGAGGACAAAGTTGTAACTCTGTGAGACGAATTCACAGATCACAAAGAAGTTTCTCAGAAAGTTTCTTTTCCGTTTTTAACTGGTGATATTTCCTTTATCACC
>NW_022301733.1:7408-11264 GCF_002776525.5 Piliocolobus tephrosceles | reverse complement strand
CTCCATGAAACATAAGTGTAACTCTGTGAGTTGAATTCACACATCACAGAGAAGTTTCTAAGAAAGCTTCTTTCCAGTTTTCCTCTGAGGACATTTTCTTTGTCAAGGTTAGTTTCATTACACTAACAAGAATCCCAATGCAGATTCCAAGCAAA
This sequence comes from Piliocolobus tephrosceles, assembly GCF_002776525.5. Lineage (NCBI taxonomy): Eukaryota > Metazoa > Chordata > Mammalia > Primates > Cercopithecidae > Piliocolobus > Piliocolobus tephrosceles. The sequence continues at coordinate 11,109 of NW_022301733.1, read as the reverse complement.
CTGTCTTAGCAAACTGACAGCTGAAAAGAAAAGTGCAACTCTGTGAGTTGCACTCACACATAGCAATGCAATTTCTCAGAAGACTTCTTTCCAGTTTCTGTCTGAGAATATATACTTTCTCACCACAGCCTTCAATGAGATCCCAAATATCACATTGCAGAATCCAAGGGAACAGTGTTAGCAAACTGGTCCAGGAAGGGAAGGGTGGAACTCTGTCTTTTGAATTCATATATCAGAAAGAAATCTCTCAGAAAGCTATTCTCTAGTTGTTATGTGAGGCTACTTCCTTTTTCACAGTGGGCCCAAATTGAGTCCCAAATATCACTTAACAGATTCCACGAAAAGAGTGTTCACAAACTGCTCCGGAGGATTAAGTTGTTACTCAGTGAGATGAATTCACAGATCACAAAGAAATTTCTCAGAAAGCTTCTCTCTCGTTTTTCACTGATGATATTTCCTTCATCAGCGCAGGCGCCCAGGCGATCAAAAGTAACCTTTCTTAGTCTCTTCAAAGACAGTGTTAATGGCCTGCTCCATGAAATATAAGTGTAACTCTGTGAGATGAATTCACACATCAACAAGAAGTTTCTAAGGAAGCTTCTTTCAAGTTTTCATGTGAGGAGATTTCCTTTGTGGCAAGAAGCTTCATTGCGTTGAGAAATAACCCATTGCAGATTTCCAGAAAACTGTGTTAGCAAATTGATGACTGAAGAGAAACATGTAACTCTTTGAGTTGCATTCACACATCGCAATGCAGTTTCTCAGAAGGCTTCTTTCCAGTTTCTGCCTGAGGATATATCCCTTCTCATCATAGCCCTCAATGAGCTCCCAAATTTCACATTGCAGAATCCAAGGGAACAGTGTTAGCAAACTGGTCCAGGAACGAAAGGGTGGCACTCTTTTTTTTGAAGTCATATATCAGAGAGCAATCTCTCAGAAAGCAATTCTCTAGTTGTTATATGAGGATACTTCCTTTTTCACGGTTGTCCCGAATTGGCTCCCAAATATCACTTTACAGATTCCACGAAAAGAGGGTGAGCAAACTGCTTACTGAGGAATAAGTTGTTACTCTGTGAGGTGAATTCAAAGACCACAAAGAAGTTTCTAAGAAAGCTTCTCTCTCGTTTTTAACTGATGATATTTCCTTTGCCAAGGCATGCCTCCATGTGATCCAAGGTAACCCTTCTTAGTTTCTTCAAAGACAGTGTTAATGGCCTGCTCCATGAAATATAAGTGTAAATCTGTGAGATGAAATCACACATTAACAAAAAGTTTCTACGGAAGCCTCTTTCTAGTTTTCATCTGAGGAGATTTTCTTTGTCACCACAAGCTTCATTGCGCTGAGAAATATCCAATTGCAGATTTCCAGAAAACTGTGTTAGCTAACTGATGAGTGAAGAGTAACGTGTAACACTGTGAGTTGCATTCACACATTGCAATGCAGTTTCTCAGAATGCTTGTTTCCAGTTTCTGTATGAGGATACATCCATTCTCACCATAGCCTTAAATGAGCTCCAAAATATCTCATTGCATAATCCACGGCAACAGTGCTACCACACTGTTCCATGAAGAGAAGGGTTGAACTCTGTGTGATGAAGTCACACATCAGAAAGCAATCTCTCAGAAAGCTATTCTCTAGTTGTTATGTGAGGATACTTCCTTTGTCACAGTGGGCCTGAATTGGCTCCCAAATATCACTTTCTACATTCCAGGAAAAGAGTGTTAGCAAACTGTTTCCTGAGGAACAAGTTGTAACTGTGTGAGATGAATTCACAGATCACAAAGACATTTCTCGGAAAGCTTCCCTCTCGTTTTTGTCTGATGATATTTCCTTTGCCAGCGCAGGCCTCCATGCGATCCAAAGTCACTTTCTTAGTTTCTTCAAAGACAGTGTAAATATCCTGCACCATGAAATATAAGTGTAACGCTGTGAGATGAATTCACACATCAACAAGAAGTTTCTAGGGAAGCTTCTTTCTAGTTTTCATCTGAGGAGATTTTCTTTGTCACCAGAAGCTTCCTTGCGCTGCGAAATATCCTATTGCAGATTTCCAGAAAACTGTGTTAGCAAACTGATGACTGAAGAGAAACGTGTAACTCTGTGAGTTGCATTCACACATCGCAATGCCGTTTCTCAGAAGGCTTCTTTCCAGTTTCTGCCTGATTATATATCCCTTCTCACCACAGCCCTCAATGAGATGCCAAATATCACATTGCAGAATCCACGGCAACAGTGTTAGCAAACTGTTCCAAGAAGGGAAGGATGGCACATTGTTTGTTGAAGTCACACATCAGAAAGCAATCTCTCACAAAGCTATTCTCTACTTGTTATGTGAGGATACTTCGTTATTCACAGTGGGCCGGAATTGGCTCCCAAATATCACTTTACAGGTTCCAGGAAAAGAGTGTGAGCAAACTGCTTCCTGAGGAATAAGTTGTTACTCTGTGAGATGAATTCACAGATCACAAAGATTTCTCAGAATGCTTCTTTCTCGTTTTTCATGGATGAAATTTCCTTTCCCAGCGTGGGCCTCCATGCGATCCAAAATAACCTTTTTTAGTTTCTTCAAAGACAGTGTTAATGCCCTGCTCCACGAAATATAAGTATAACTCTGAGAGTTGAATTCACACATCTAAAAGAAGTTTCTAAGGAAGCTTCTTTCTAGTTTTCATCTGAGGAGATTTCCTTTGTCACCACAAGCTTCATTGGGCTGAGAAATATCCCATTGCAGATTTCCAGAAAACTGTGTTAGCAAACTGATGACTGAAGAGAAACGTGTAACTCTGTGAGTTGCATTCACACATCGCAATGCAGTTTCTCAGAAGGCTTCTTTCCAGTTTCTGTCTGAAGATATAGCCTTTTCCACCATAGCCCGCAGTGAGCTGAAAATTATCAAATTGCAGAATCCAAGGCAACAGTGTTAGCAAACTGTTCCAAGAAGGGAACCGTGGAACTCTGTGTGATGAAGTCACACATCAGAAAACAATCTCTTAGAAAGCTATTCTCTAGTTGGTATGGGAGGATACTGCCTTTTTCACAGTGGGCCCGAATTGGCTCCCAAATATCACTTTACAGATTCCACGAAAAGAGTGTTGGCAAACTGCTTCCTGAGGAATGCGTTGTAACTCTGTGAGATGAATTCACAGATCACAAAGAAATTTCTCAGAAGCTTCTCTCTCGTTTTTCACGGATGATATTTCCTTTGCCAGCGCAGGCCTCCATGCGATCCAAAATAACCTTTCTTAGTTTCTTCTAAGACAGTGTTAATGGCCTGCTCCATGAAATATAAGTGTAACTCTGTGAGATGAATTCACACATCAACAAGAAGTTTCTCAGGATGCTTCTTTCTAGTTTTCAGTTGAGAAGATTTCCTTCGTCACCAAAAGTTTCATTGCATTGTGAAATATCCCATTGCAGATTTCCAGAAAACAGTGTTAGCAAACTGATGACTGCAGAGAAACGTGAAACTCTGTGAGTTGCATTCACACATCGCAATGCAGTTTCCCAGTAGGTTTCTTTCCAGTTTCTGTCTGAGGATATATCTTTTCTCACCATAGACCTCAACGAGATCCCAAATATCACATTCCAGAATCCACGGCAACAGTGTTAGCAAACTGTTCCAAGAAGGGAAGGGTGGAACTCTGTGTGATGAAGTCACACATCAGAAAGCAATCTCTCAGAAAGCTATTCTCCAGTTGAT
>NW_022301733.1:0-7308 GCF_002776525.5 Piliocolobus tephrosceles | reverse complement strand
ATTCCACGAAAAGAGTGTGAGCAAACTGCTTCCTGAGGAATAAGTTGTAACTCTGTGAGATGAATTCACAGATCACAAAGAAATTTGTCAGAAAGCTTCACTCTCGTTTTACACGGATGATATTTCCTTTGCCAACGCAGGCCTCCATGCGATCCAAAGTAACCTTTCTTAGTTTCTTCAAAGACAGTGTTAATGGCCTGCTCCATGAAATATAATTTAACTCTGTGAGATGAATTCACACATCAACAAGAAGTTTCTAAGGCAGCTTCTTTCTAGTTTTCATCTGAGGAGATTTCCTTAGTCACCATAAGCTTCATTGTGCTGAGTAATATCCCATTGCAGATTTCTAAAAAACTGTGTTAGTAAACTGACAACTGAAGATAAACGTGTAACTCTGTGAGTTGCATTCACACATCGCAATGCAGTTTCTCCGAACGCTTCTTTTCAGTTTCTGTCTGAGGATATATCCTTTCTCACCATATCCCTCAAAGATCTCTGAAATATCACATTGCAGAAAACACAGCAACAGTGTTAGCAAAGTGTTCCAAGAAGTGAAGCGTTGAACTCTGTGTGATGAAGTCACACATCAGAAAGCAATCTCTCAGAAAGCTATTCTCTAGTTGTTATGTGAGGATACTTCCTTTGTCACAGGGTTCCCGAATTGGCTCCCAAATATCACATTACAGATTCCAGGAAAAGAATGTTAGCAAACTGCTTCCTGAGGAATAAGTTGTAACTCTGTGAGATGAATTCACAGAACACAAAGAACTTTCTCAGAAGGCTTCTCTCTCGTTTTACACTGATGGTATTTCATTTTCCAGCATAGGCCTATATGCAATCCAACGTAACCTTTCTTAGTTTCTTCAAAATAGTGTTAAAGGCATCCTCCGTGAAATATAAGTGTAACTCTGTGAGATGAATTCACACATCAACAAGAAGTTTCTAAGGCAGCTTCTTTCTAGTTTTCATCTGAGGAGATTTCCTTTGTCATCATAATCTTCATTGCGCTGACAAATATCCCATTGCAGATTTCCAGAAAACTGTGTTAGCAAACTGATGACTGAAGAGTAACGTGTAACTCTGTGAGTTGCATTCACACATCACAATGCAGTTTCTCAGAAGGCTTCTTTCCAGTTTCCGACTGAGGATATATCCTTTCTCACCTAATCCCTGAAAGAGCTCCCAAATATCACATTGCAGAAAACACGGCAACAGTGTTAGCGAACTGTTCCAAAAAGGGAAGGGTGGGACTCTGTGTGATGAAATCACACATCAGAAAGCAATCTCTCAGAAAGCTGTTATCTAGATGTTATATGAAGATACTTCCTTTCTCAGGGTGGGCCCGAATTGGCACCCAAATATCATTTTACAGATTCCACGAAAAGAGTGTTAGCAAACTGCTTCCTGAGGTATAAGTTGTAACACTGTGGGATGAATTCACAGATCACAAAGGAATTTTTCAGAAGGTTTCTCTCTCGTTTTACACTGATGATATTTCATTTTCCAGCGCAGGCCTCCATGTGATCCAAAGTAACCTTTCTTACTTTCTTTAAAGACAGTGTTAATGGCCTCCTCCATGAAATATAAGTGTAACTCTGTGAGATGAATTCACACATCAGCAAGAAGTTTCTAAGGAAGCTTCCTTCTAGTTTTCATCTGAGGAGATTTCCTTTGTCACCATAAGCTTTATTGCGCTGAGAAATATCCCATAGCAGATTTCCAGAAAACTGTGTTACCAAATTGATGACTGAAGAGTAACGTGTAACTCTGTGAGTTGCATTCACACATTGCAATGAAGTTTCTCAGAACCTTCTTTCCAGTTTCCGTCTGAGGATATGTCTTTCTCACCATAGCCCTCTAAGAGTTCCCAAATACCACATTGCAGAATCCACGGCAACAGTGTTAGCAAACTGTTCCAAGAAGGGAAGGGTGGAACTCTGTGTGATGAAGTCACACATCGGAAAGCAATCTCTGAGAAAGCTATTCGCTGGTTGTTATGTGACAATACTTCCTTTTTCACTGTGGGCCCGAATTGGCTCCCAAATATCACTTTTCAGATTCCACGAAAAGGATGTTACCAAACTGCAACCTGAGGAATGGTTGTAACTCTGTTAGGTGAATTCAAAGATCACAAAGAAATTTCTCAGACAGGTTCTCTCTCGTTTTTAACTGATGATATTTCCTTTGCCAGCGCAGACACCCAGGCGATCCAAAGTAACCTTGCTTAGTTTCTTCAAAGACAGTGTTATTGGACTGCTCCATGAAATATAAAGGTGTAACTCTGTGAGATGAATTCACACATCAACAAGAAGTTTCTAAGGAAGCTTCTTTCTAGTTTTCATTTGAGGAGATTTCCCTTGTCACCATAAGCTTCATTGCACTGAGAAATATCCCATTGCAGATTTCCAGAAAACATTGTTAGCAAACGGATGACAAAAGAGAAACGTGTAACTCTGCGAGTTGCATTCACACATCGCAATGCAGTTTCTCAGAAGGCTTCTTTCCAGTTTCTGTCTGAGGATATATCCTTTCTCACCGTAGCCCTCAATGAGTTCCCAAATATCACTTTGCAGAATCCACAACAACAGTGTTAACAAACTGTTACAGGAAGGGAAGTGTGGAACTCTGTGTGATGAAGCCACATATCAGAAAGCAATATCTCAGAAAGCTATTCTCTAGTTTTTTGGGAGGACAGTTCCTTTTTCACCGTGTGCCCGAATTGGCTCCCAAATATCACTTTACAGATTCCACGAAAAGCGTGTTAGTAAACTGCTAACTGAGGAAAAAGTTGTAACTCTGTGAGATGAATTCACAGATCACAAAGAAATTTCTCAGAAAGCTTCTCTCTCGTTTTTAACTGATGATATTTCCTTTGCCTGCGCAGGCCGCCATTCGATCCAAAGTAACCATCCTTAGTTTCTTCAAAGAGAGTGTTAATGGCCTGCTCCTTGATATATAAGTGTAACTCTGTAAGATGAATTCACACATCAACAAGAAGTTTATAAGGAAGCTTTTTCCTAGTTTTCATCTGAGATTTCCTTTGTCACCATAAGCTTCATTGTGCTGAGAAATAACCCATTGCCTATTTCCAGAAAAGTTCGTTAGCAAACTGATGACTGAAGAGAAACGTGTAAATCTGTGAGTTGCATTCAGACGTCTCAATGCAGATTCTCAGAAGGCTACTTTCCAGTTTCTGTCTGAGGATATATCCTTTCTCACCGTAGCCCTCAATGAGCTCCCAAAGATCACATTGCAGAATCCACGGAAACATTGTTAGCAAACTGTTCCAAGAAAGGAAGGGTGGAACTCTGTGTGATGAAGTCACACATCAGAAAGCAATCTCTCAGAAAGCTATTTTCTAGTTGTTATGTGAGGATACTTCCTTTTTCACAGTGGGCCGAATTGGCTCCCAAATAACACTTTACAGATTCCCTGAAAGAGTGTTAGCAAACTGCTTTCTGACGAATAAGTTGTAACTCTGTTAGATGAATTCACAGATCACAAAGAAATTTCTCAGAAAGCTTCTCTCTCGTTTTTCACTGATGATATTTCCTTGGCCAGCGCAAGCCTCCATGCGATCCAAAGTAACCTTTCTTAGTTTCTTCAAAGACAATATTAAAGGCCTGCTCCATGAAATATAAGTGTAACTCCAGGAGATGAATTCACACATCAACAAGAAGTTTCTAAGGAAGCATCTTTCTAGTTTTCATCTGAGGAGATTTCCTTTGTCACCCTAAGCTTCATTGCGCTGAGAAATATCCCATTGCAGATCTCCTGAAAACTGTGTTAGCAAACTGATGACTGAAGAGAAACGTGTAAGTCTGGAAGTTGCATTCAAACATTGAAATGAAGTTTCTCAGAAGGCTTGTTTCCAGTTTTTGTCTGAGGATATATCCTTTCTCATCATAGCGCTCAATGAGTTCCCAAATATCACATTGCACAATACATGGCAACAGTGTTACCAAACTGTTCCCAGAAGGTAAGCGTGGAACTCTGTGTGATGAAGTCACACATCAGAAAGCAATCTCTCAGAAAGCGATTCTCTAGTTGTTATGTGAGGATACATCCTTTTTCACATTGGGCCCGAATTGGCTCCCAAATATCACTTTAGATATTCCACGAGAAGAGTGTTAGCCAACTGATTCCTGAGGAATAAGTTGTAACTCTGTGAGATGAATTCACAGATCACAAAGAAATTTCTCAGAAAGCTTCTCTCTCGTTTTTCACTGATAATATTTCCTTTATCAGCGCATGCCTCCATGCGATCCAAAGTAACCTTTCTTAGTTTCTTCAAAGACAGTGTTAATGGCCTACTCCATGAAATATAAGTTTAACTCTGTGAGATGAATTCAGACATCAACAAGAAGTTTATAAGGAAGCTTCTTTCTAGTTTTCATCTGTGGAGATTTCTTTTGTTACCATAAGCTTCACTGCGCTGAGAAATACCCCATTGCAGTTTTCCAGAAAACTGTGTTAGCAAACTGATGACTGAAGAGAACCGTGTAACTCTGTGAGTTGCATTCACACATCGCAATGCAGTTTCTTAGAAGGCTTCTTTCCAATTTCTGTCTGAGGATATATCCTTTCTCACCATAGCCCTCTATGAGCTCCCAAATATCACATTGCAGAATCCATGGCAACAGTGTTAGCAAACTGTTCCAAGAAGGGAAGCGTGGAACTCTGTGTTATGAAGTCACACATCAGAAAGCAATCTCTAGAAAGCTATTGTCTAGTTGTTATGTGAGGATACTTCCTTTTTCACAGTGGGCCCGAATTGGCTCCCAAATATCACTTTACAGATTCCACGAAAAGAGTGTTAGCAAACTGCTTCCTGGGGAAAAACTTGTAACTCTGTGCAATGAATTTACAGATCACAAAGAAATTTCTCAGAAATCTTCTCTCTCGTTTTTAACTGATGATATTTACTTTGCCAACGCAGGCCTCCATGCTATCAAAGTAACCTTTCTTAGTTTCTTCAAAGACAGTGTTAAAGGCCTGCTCCATGTAATATAAGTGTAACTCTGTGAGATGAATTCACACTTCAAAAAGAAGTTTCTAAGGAAGATTCTTTCATGTTTTCGTCTGAGGAGATTTCCTTTGTGTCCAGAAGCTTAATTGCGCTGAGAAATATCCCATTGCAGATTTCCATAAAACTGTGTTAGCAAACTGATAACTGAACAGAAACGTGTAACTCTGTGATTTGCATTGACACATCGCAATGCAGTTTCTCTGAAGGCTTCTTTCCAGTTTCTGTATGAGGATATATCCTTTCTAACCATAGCCCTCAATGAGCTCGCAAATATCACATTGCACAATCCGCGGCAACAGTGTTAACCATCTGTTCCAAGAAGGCATGCATGGAACTCTGTGTGATGAAGTCACACCTCAGAAGGCTATCTATCAGAAAGCAATTCTCTAGTTGTAATGTGAGGATACTTCCTTTTTAACAGTGTTCCCGAATTGGATCCCAAATATCACTGTACAGATTACACGAAGAGAGAGTTAGCAAACTGCTTCCTGAGGAGTAAGTTGAAAATCAGTGAGATGAATTCACAGTTCACAAGTAAATTTCTGAGAAAGCTTCTCTCTCGTTTTTAACTGATGATATTTTCTTTATCAGCGTAGGCCTCCATGAGATCCAAAGTAACCTTTCTTAGTTTCTTCAAAGACAGTGTTAATGGCCTGCTCCATGAAATGTAAGTGCAACTCTGTGAGATGAATTCACACATCAACAAGAAGTTTCTAAGGAAGCTTCTTTCTAGTTTTCATCTGAGGAGATTTCCTTTGTCACCATAAGCGTCATTGCGCTGTGAAATATCCCATAGCAGATTTCCAGTAAACTTTGTTAGCAAACTGATGACAGAAGAGAAATGTGTAACTCTGTGAGTTGCATTCACACATCACAATGCAGTTTCTCAGAAGGCTTCTTTCCAGTTTCTGTCTGAGGATATATCCTTTCTCACCAAAGCCCTCAATTAGCTCCCAAATATCACATTGCAGAATCCACGACAACAGTGTTAGCAAACTGTTCCAAGACGGGAAGCGTGGAACTCTGTGTGATGAAGTCACACATCAGAAAGCAATCTCTCAGAAAGCTATTCTCTCGTTGTTATGTGAGGACACTTCCTTTTTCACAGTGGGCCCGAATTGGCTCCCAATTATCACTTTACAGATTCCACGAAAAGAGTCTTAGCAAACTGCTTCTGAGGAATAAGTTGTAACTCTGTGAGATGAATTCACAGATCACAAAAAAATTTCTCAGAAAGCTTCTCTCTCGTTTTTCACTGATGATATTGCCTTTGCCAGCGCAGGCCTCCATGCGATCCAAGGTAACCCTTCTTAGTTTCTTCAAAGACAGTGTTAATGGCTTCAAAGACAGTGTTATTGGCCTGATCCATGAAACATAACTGTTACTCTGTGAGGTGAATTCACACATCCATAAGAAGTTTCTAAGGAAGCTTCTTTCTAGTTTTCATCTGAGGAGATTTCCTTTGTCACCATAAGCTTCATTGCGCTGAGAAATATCCCATTGCAGATTTCCAGAAAACGGTGTTAGCAAACTCATGACTGAAAGAAACGTATAACTCTGTGAGTTGCAATCACACATCGCAATGCAGTTTCTCAGAAGGCTTCTTTCCAGTTTCTGTCTGAGGATATATCCTTTCTCACCATAGCCCTCAATGAGCTCCCAAATGTCACATTGCAGAATCCACGGCAACAGTGTTAGCAAACTGTTCCAAGAAGGGAACAGTGGAATTCTCTGTGATGAAGTAACACATCAGAAAGCAATCTCTCAGAAAGCTATTCTCTAGTTGTTATGTGAGGATACTTCCTTTTTCACAGTGGCCCTCAATTGGCTCCCAAACATCACTTTACATATTCCACAAAAAGATTGTTAGCTATCTGCTTCCTGAGGAATAAGTTGTGACTCTGTGTGATGAATTCACAGATAACAAAGAGATTTCTCAGAAAGCTTCTCTCTCGTATTTAACTGATGATATTTCCTTTACCAACGCAGGCCTCCAATCGATCCAAAGAAACCGGTCTTAGTTTATTCAAAGACAGTGTTAATGGCCTGCTCCATGAAATATAACTGTAACTATGTGAGATGAATTCACACATCAGCAAGAAGTTTCTTTTCTTTTTTTTTTTATTATACTTTAAGTTCTAGGGTACATGTGCATAATATGCAGGTTTGTTACATAAGTATACATGTGCCATGTTGGTGTGCTGCACCCATCAACTCGTCAGCACTCATCAATTCATCATTTATATCAGGTATAACTCCCCAATGCAATCCCTCCCACC
>NW_022301732.1:0-1479 GCF_002776525.5 Piliocolobus tephrosceles | reverse complement strand
GCCTCCTTTATTAGACCTTTAATGAGTGTGGCAAGATAACTCGAGCAAGAAAAAGTAGAAAATGGGAAGAGATGATAGGCCTTTGGTACTGAACTAAACTCCTGAGTTGATGCTGTTCCTCTTCAGAGGGACAGAAAATAAAAACAAAAACAAAAGTCCCTTGTTTTTTAATAACAATACAACTTTCTAGATTGCCTTTATGAGCATCAAAGCATATTAGATTAATATTTATTTTTTTACCAATTGAACGTCTAGAACTGCAGGGCATTTTCCACAACACCTTCAGTCTTGGCACTATTTGGTAATTACAGGATAGTCAGTTAGTTCTGTGTATTAGGCATTGTGGAGATAGACTGAACAAACCCAAATAACTTACAGACTTTAAGATGCTTGCAATCTTGTTATCTCCCCATAGCCATTAACATGGCTTCTCATATGTAAAAGCAACGTGGTAGATGTGTATGGTATTAAATTAAATATACACGAGTAGGAAATAAGAATAATATTTTAAAAGAACAATATGAGGTTATAAGAGCTGGAATGAATATAGATGTGTATAGAATACATTTAAAAATGAGGGGTGGAGCAAGATGGCCGAATAGGAACAGCTCCAGACTCCAGCTCCCAGCGCCAGTGCCACAGAAGACAGGTGATTTCTGCATTTTCAACTGAGGTACTGGGTTCATCTCACTAGGGAGTGCTGGACAATTGGTGCTGCTCAGCTGCGGCAGCCCGACCAGAAAGAGCTGAAGCAGGGCGAGGCATCCCCTCACCTGGAAAACGCAAGGGGGAAGGGAATCCCTTTTCCTAGCCAGAGGAACTGAGACACACAACACTGGGAAAACCGGGTAACTCCCACCCCAATACTGCGCTGTACAAAGACTCTTAGCAAAGGGGCATATCAGGATATTATATCCCATACCTGGCCAGGAGGGTCCCACACCGGCCTGTGGAGCCTCCCTCATTGCTAGCACAGCAGTCTGTGATCTAACTGCAAGGCAGCAGCAAGGCTGGGAGAGGGGTGCCCACCATTGCTGAGGCTTAAGTAGGTAAACAAAGCTGCTGGGAAGCTCGAACTGGGTGGAGCTCGCAGCAGCTCAAGGAGCCCTGCCTGTCTCTGTAGACTCCACCTCTGGGGACAGGGCACAGCTAAACAACAAAGACAACAACAACAAAGCAGCAGAAACCTCTGCAGATGCAAAGGACTCTGTCTGACAGCTTTGAAGAGAGCAGTGGATCTCCCAACACAGAGGTTGAGATATGAGAATGGACAGACTGCCTGCTCAAGTGGGTCCCTGACCCCTGAGTAGCCTAACTGGGAGACATCCCCCACTAGGGGCAGACCGACACCCCACACCTCACACGGGGGAGTGCACCCCTGAGAGGAAGCTTCCAAAGCAAGAATCAGACTGGTACCTCTCTGTTCAGCAATATTCTATCTTCTGCAGCCTCTGCTGCTGATACTCAGGAAAACAGAGT
>NW_022301731.1:0-1414 GCF_002776525.5 Piliocolobus tephrosceles | reverse complement strand
AAAAAAAAAAAAAAAAAAAAAAAAAAAAAAAAAAACAGTTCCTTAAAATGGAAAAATGTGTGATAAGTTAATTTTTACTCTTAAAAAAAACAACCAGCAAAAAATGTACTTGTACGTAAATATGTTTGAATGTGTTTGAATATGTATTTAATTTTTTTCTGGCCTTTTACCAGTTTAGTTTTACGAATAGTTTCTCACATTATTACATCAGTCCTTTTACTACTGCACAACCAATTAAAACAAAAAAATATATACCACATATGCAAACTCTACTATACCTTTTTACTTATATTATTCTCTATAATCCTCCAGTAGATACTCTTTGTTGTTGTTTTCATAACAATGCAAAAAGTAACTATTCAGGAAGATATTTCAAAACTCTTGTACCATGTTCATATATAAATATAAACGTCTTAATACATATGGCGTTAACTTACTTAAATATGTAAAACTACAATATTATAAAGACGGTGGTACCAATCAAGACAAGCGGATTTTACCAATACATATGACGGTATAAATAAAGAATCTTAAAAACAAATACTACAATCATTACGTTATTAAAAATAAAAAGAGTTAGTTATTCTTCTAACTTTTTTTTTTTAACATATAGTAATATTGAATGATTAATGTTGACAAAAAAAATAAAATAGGATAAAAAAGAATTAAATAAAAATAAGTTTTTTTTTTTTTATGTAACTCTTTTGTACTTATTTCAAATTAATGCCTTTTATCTAAAAAAACATTGAAATAAAAAAAAGTATATACATATGTACATATATATATATATATACATGTCCTTATACGTATGCCCTTTGTATTTGTACTAACATGAATTTTTAATTCTGCTCTCTTTGTTTTCATTCGGGAAGATAACAAAAAAAAAATAGTTATTATATAGGTACATATGTGTAATTAATTGTTTTGAAGCGTTTTATAAAAAAGAATGTTAAATGTATACATATACATATGTATGCGTACTGGTTTTTCAAAGCCTTTCATTTTTTTAACTTAAAATAAACTAGCAGAAATGTCAACACTCCTCTTACAAATATATTCATTCTTTTTAATTTTATTTTATTCGTATACGTATAAATATATATGCTTATGTATATATATACATATGAATGTATATATATATATATATATTTTTTTTAAATATGGCGTTTCCAGTGTTTTAAATGGAAGGAGGAGGGAGTAAAACATAATGTCAGTCCTTATATTTTAAAATTGTTATGAATTTATGCATATATGTTCATTTATATATACACGAACTCATGTTACGTTTTATATTTACATTCATTCGAAACAACTTACATAACATGCGCTTTGCTAATTTAATATAATGAAGTAGCTTTATTTTATCATTTTTTTTTTTTTTTTTTACTTTTTTTTTTTCGTCTGGCTAGATTCA
>NW_022301730.1:1691-3751 GCF_002776525.5 Piliocolobus tephrosceles | reverse complement strand
AAAGGATAATTTCCATCTTTTTTATAATTGTCGTTATAACCACCAAAATGTTTCACCTCGTAATAGTTCTTTTCTAACGAATTACTTTTATGAGTTCTATTACTATACGAGTTAGTATTATATTTGATGTGTTCATAATATTTAATATTACCGTATGGTTTGTTGTCATAGTATGTACTACCATAAGGTTTACTACCATAAGGTTTGCTATCATAAGATTTGCTATCATAAGATTTGCTATCATACGGTCTGTTATCATACGATCTGTTATCATACGGTTTGTTATCATACGGTTTGTTATCATAAGGTCTGTTATCATAAGGCTTATTATTATCATACGGTTTGTTATCATACGGTTTGTTATCATACGGTTTGTTATCATACGGTTTGTTATCATACGGTTTGTTATCATACGGTTTGTTATCATACGGTTTGTTATCATACGGCTTGTTATCATAAAGTTTGTTATCATAAGATTTGTTATCATAAGATTTGCTATCATAAAGTTTGCTATCATAAAGTTTGTTATCATAAAGTTTGTTATCATAAGATTTGTTATCATAAGATTTGCTATCATAAAGTTTGCTATCATAAAGTTTGTTATCATAAAGAGTACTATCATATGGTTGACTATCATATGGTTTACTAACATATGATTTATTAAGATATGATTTATTCACATATGATTTATTAACGTATGTTTTATTAACATATGTTTTATTATTATAATATTGTTTATCATAAATATCGTCGTTAGGGAATGCCAAATTATAATCTTTTTTATTATAAATACTATCAGATAGCTTATTATTATAGAAACCTTTATTATAATGTGTATTCTCATACATTCTGTTATTGTCAACTGTTTTAAAGTCATGTGGTTTCTTGTCATATAATGTTTTGTTATTATATTTTTCTACATAATATTTAAAACCAAAAGATTTAGATTTGTTATCATTATAATATTTATTAGTATACAGTTTAGATTTGTTATCATTATAATATTTATTAGGGTAAGATTTATTATCATTATAATAATTACTAGTATAAGATTTAGATTTACTATTACTAGGTTGGTCTTTATGACCACTACTACCATATGATTTAGATTTACTATGATAAGAATTGTTGTCATAATTTTCTTTTGAATGACTTTTTGAATAATGATCGTTTCTTTCTGTGCTATATTTTATAAATTCTTTTTCATTTTCCATGTCATTACACCTCATTTTTCCTATTTTATTATTATCATAATTATCAATATGCTTTTCTTTTTTGTATATCTCTTTATTTTTTTCTTCCTCATTGCTCCTACTTGTTTTTCTTTTCTTTTCTTTTTCTATTATCAATTTACGATCCTCATCACTTTCAGATGTTTTTCTTCTTTTTTTCATTTCTCGAAATGTGGGATCCTTATATTTTTTTAATTCGGTACTAGTTTCATTTTTATTTTCTGTTGTAGATTTCTTGTCACTATCTCTATTTAATTTCTTAGCATTCATGTTCGGTGTTATATTATTGGCTTTATTGTCATATAATAATTCACGAGTTGTCATTTTATTTTTAGTCTTTTCTACCATCGTTGTTTTAGAATACGGTTGGTTATCTATTTTATTTTTTTTTTTTTCTATTTTTGTATCATTTTTATTATTATTCACTTTTTCAACATCTTTCAATACTGTTTTTTCATTTTTATGTTCTTCATTTTTATATTTTTTGTTTTTACCATATATATCATCACCTGACGCACTTTCTTTCTCCAAATTAGTTTGCACATATTCATTTTCTAAACTATAATGTAATTCGTATTCACTCATTTTTTCTTTGTCTACATCTTTCGTTGTGGTGCTATCCATACGGGCCATATCATAATCATAATCAAAGTCATTGTCATAATCATAATTATTATAACTATAATTAGCATTAAGACCCACACTAGTAGTTGTAGTAGAATTAGCATTAAGATGAATGATACCATTATCAATACTAGTAGTGTTGTATTTATGATCATACACTATACTTTTTTTGTTTTTAATTGTTTTTTTTTTGCTTTTTATATT
>NW_022301730.1:1350-1591 GCF_002776525.5 Piliocolobus tephrosceles | reverse complement strand
TCGTTTTTATCGTTTTTATCGTTTTTATCATATTTATCGTTTTTATCATATTTATCGTTTTTATCGTCTTTGTTGTCTTCTTCGCTTTTATCGTTTTTATCGTTTTTATCGTTTTTATCATATTTATCGTTTTTATCATATTTATCATATTTATCGTTTTTATCATATTTATCGTTTTTATCGTATTTATCGTATTTATCGTTTTTATCGTTTTTATCGTTTTTATCGTTTTTATCGTTTT
>NW_022301730.1:0-1340 GCF_002776525.5 Piliocolobus tephrosceles | reverse complement strand
CGTTTTTATCGTTTTTATCGTTTTTATCGTTTTTATCGTTTTTATCGACTTTATTGTCTTCATCATCTTTATCGTCTTTATCATCTTTATCGTCTTTATTGTCTTCATCATCTTTATCGTCTTTATCGTCTTTATCGTCTTTATCGTCTTTATCGTCTTTATCGTCTTTATCGTCTTTATCGTCTTTATCGTCTTTATCATCTTTTTCGTCCTTTTCATCTTTTGCTTTGTTCATTTTTCTATTAGAATTGGTGCCACCATTAGCATCAGTGTGCTTATTTTTACTTACATTTTTATTTTTTTTAAGTATACTACATTTCTTATTCAATAAATAATCACCATTAATTTCATGATCATCATTATAACTGATACTCTCTTTATTATTATTATTGTTATTATTATTATTACTATTATTATTACTACTATTATTATTATTATTGTTGTCGTTAACAGTATCAATGTTAATATATTTGTTTTTATTAATGTTATGATTTATACCATCATCGTATGTCGAATCTATATCATCAGTTACGTTTTCAGTAGTTTTTTTTTTTTTTTTTTTTTTTACATTAGCATTAGTATCTTTTTCTACTTTCTTTGAAGTATTTTTTTTCCCTTTTTTTAAATTTCCCACAGTTGCAACATTATTTTCTGGATCTTCATTTGTTATTTTTTTTTCGTTTTGAAGAGAAAATTTCGTGTGCTTAGGTTCTTTTTCAAATTGTTCTATTTTACTTCTATCGATAGTCATAGCATTTGTATCATCATTTTTTTTATCATTATTAAAAATATTATTATGTCCATCTTTATTATTACATGTATCCGACATGATATTTTCAATAGCATTGTTATCTTTTCTTTTTCGTGTGTTATTTGATATACATGTACGCTTAAGCTGTGTCCTTTTATCTAATTTCAAATCGTGTATATTTTTTTTTTCTTTAAGTGCCTCTACATCGTTAAATTTCGAAGAATCGTGATCATTGTCATTGTTTATATTGTCATTGTTTATATTGTCATTGCTTATATTGTCATTGTTTTTACTGTCACTTTTTATATTGTCACTTTTTATATTGTCACTTTTTATATTGTCACTTTTTATATTGTCACTTTTTATATTGTCATTGTTTAAACCATCATCGATTTCATTGTCATGAGTCTTCATATTGTATTCCTCTGTAATATCATCTTTTACATTTTGATTACTATCATTCTTTATATTCGTGTTATTGTTTTTTCCTTTTCGTGATATTTTTTTCGAAGTTTTTGCTTCAGCAAAAATTTTAGCATAACTTTTTTTAATATCTTGAAAAGATAAATTAGTATTACCATGATTTAAA
>NW_022301726.1:69-1480 GCF_002776525.5 Piliocolobus tephrosceles | reverse complement strand
AAGAGTAACCACAATCACCAATATACAGGAAAAAGTCACCCCAGTTATTAACGAGGTAGAGCTGATATTTTCTCCGTAATTGAAGAAGGCTGTTTTATCATTTACTGCTTTGATAGTTTCGTAAATTAAAACAATTAAAACGTTAACCAACATAAATGACTCAAAAACTATAGCAGCCATAAATAAGATAGCTTTTCTAAAAATCACACCACATATTAACGATACACCATAAAAAACATCTAAAATGGGGGTCCCCTTATCTTTTTTATGCAATATCAAAAAAGGTATAAGGGATATAAGAGACCAAACTGCAATATAAATATTTGCTCCTGCCACAGATAAACAACAAAAACCATCACGTTTATATCCTAATCTGACCATTTTGTTATTATTTGAATTAATAAAAGAAAACCTCTTTTTTATTTTATAACTTATAATTTTAAATAGTCTAATATAATTAACTTTGTTTTCGTATCTATCCTATTATATGTTTATATGTTTATCCGCTTATATGCCCGTCTGTTTGTTTGTATGTATGTATATATGTTGTTTTTAGTTGTTAATATATATATACGTAACAAAAAAAAAGGAAACAGATAACAAAAATTTAAATAAAAAAAAATGTATCAACAAATGACAACAACTTAATTATTTAAAAAGAATAAAAAAAAAATGACTTAAAAAAAAACAAAAATGAATTACTTAAAAAAAAACAAAATTTAGTTATTAAAAAAAAACAAAAATTAGTTAATAAAAAAAAAACAAAATTTAATTATTTAAAAATAACAAAATTTAATTATTTGAAAATAACAAAATTTAATTATTTAATAAAAAAGAAAAATTAATTATTTAAAAAAAAAAAAATTAATTATTAAAAAAAAATTTAATTGTTAAAAAAAAAAAATTTAATGGTTAAAAAAAAAAAAAATTTAATTGTTAATAAAAAACAAATTAATTATTAATAAAAAAAAAAATATAATTAAAAAAAAATGACACTTAAATTATGTATGTGCATATAAAAATATAAGTATAAATACATATAAACGTTTAATTTCCATGTAAAAATATTTCAAATTAATAATATATTTACAAATTTTTTTTTTTTTTTTTTTTTTTTTCTCCCATTAAAATCATAAAAAAAAAAAAAAAAAGCTTATTACAATACATACTTTTTTTAGTGCTGATAAATAAAATATATTTTTTAGCTATATAAAGCACCATTTTTTTTTATTTTTTTATGATTTTAATAGGAAAAAAAAAAAAAAAACTTACAGTACATACTTTTTTTAGTGCTGATAAATAAAATATATTTTTTAGCTATATAAAGCACCATTTTTTTTTATTTTTTTATGATTTTAATAGGAAAAAAAAAAAAAAAAACTTACAGTACATACTTTTTTTAGTGCTGATA
>NW_022301725.1:1351-1923 GCF_002776525.5 Piliocolobus tephrosceles | reverse complement strand
CTCTGTGTGATGAAGTCACATATCAGAAGGCAATCTCTCAGAAAGCTTCCCTCTAGTTATTATGTGATGATATTTCCTTTTTCACCATGGGCCCCAATTGGCTCCCAAATATCACCTTGCAGATTCTAGCAAGAGAGTGTTAGCAAACTGCTTCCTGAGCACAAAGATGTAACTCTGTGAGACGAATTCACAGATCATAAATAAGTTTCTCAGGAAGCTTCTTTTCCGTTTTTAACTGATGATATTTCCTTTTTCAGCATCGGCCTGAAAGCCTTGCAAAGTAGAACTTCTCAGTTTCCCCAAAGACAGTGTTAGTGGCGTGCTCCATGAAACATAAGTGTAACTCTGTGAGATGAATGCACACAGCAGAGAGAAGTTTCTAAGAAAGCTTCTTTGCAGTTTTCCTCTGAGGACCCTTCCTTTGTCACCGTAAGCTTCATTACGCTAAGAAGAATCCCATTGCAAATTCCAAGCAAACTGCCTTAGCAAACTGATAACTGGAGAGAAACGTGTAACTCTGTGAGTTGCACTCACACATAGCAATGCAGTTTCTCAGAATGCTTCTTGCCACA
>NW_022301725.1:446-1251 GCF_002776525.5 Piliocolobus tephrosceles | reverse complement strand
TTCCTTTTTCACCATGGGCCCCAATTGGCTCCCAAATATCACCTTGCAGATTCTAGGAAAAGAGTGTGAGCAAACTGCATCATGAGGAAAAAGATGTAACTCTGTGAGACGAATTCACAGATCACAAAGAAGTTTCTCAGAAAGCTTCTTTCCCGTTCTTAAGTGATGATATTTCCTTTTTCAGCGTCGGCCTGAAAGCCTTATAAAGTAGAACTTCTCAGCTTCCCCAAAGACAGTGTTAGTGGCCTGCTCCATGAAACATAAGTGTAACTCTGTGAGATGAATTCACACATCAGAGAGAAGTTTCTAAGAAAGCTTCTTTGCAGTTTTCCTCTGAGGACACTTGCTTTGTCACCGTAAGCTTCATTACGCTAAGAAGAATCCCATTGCAGATTCCAAGCAAACTGCCTTAGCACACTGATAGCTGGAAAGAAACGTGTAACTCTGTGAGTTGCACTCACACATAGCAATGCAGTTTCTCAGAATGCTTCTTGCCACTCTCTTTCTGAGGATATATCCTTTTTCACCATAGCCCTCAATGAGCTCCCAAATATCACTTTGCAGAATCCAAGACAAGAGTCTTAGCAAACTCTGCCAAGAAGCAAAATGTGGAACTCTGTGTGATGAAGTCACATATCAGAACGCAATGTCTCAGAAAGCTTCCCTCTAGTTATTATGTGATGATATTTCCTTTTTCACCATGGGCCCCAATTGGCTCCCAAATATCACCTTGCAGATTCTAGGAAGAGAGTGTTAGCACACTGCTTCCTGAGGACAAAGATGTAACTCTGTGAAACGAATTCAC
>NW_022301725.1:0-346 GCF_002776525.5 Piliocolobus tephrosceles | reverse complement strand
CTTCTCACCATAGCCCTCAATGAGCTCCCAAATATCACTTTGCAGAATCCAAGACAAGAGTCTTAGCAAACTCTGCCAAGAAGCAAAATGTGGAACTCTGTGTGATGAAGTCACATATCAGAACGCAATGTCTCAGAAAGCTTCCCTCTAGTTATTACGTGATGATATTTCCTTTTTCACCATGGGCCCCAATTGGCTCCCAAATATCACCTTGCAGATTCTAGGAAGAGAGTGTTAGCACACTGCTTCCTGAGGACAAAGATGTAACTCTGTGAAACGAATTCACAGATCACAAAAGGTTCTCAGGAAGCTTCTTTCCCGTTTTTAACTGATGATATTGCCTTTT
>NW_022301724.1:0-1972 GCF_002776525.5 Piliocolobus tephrosceles | reverse complement strand
GGAAAATGAAGAGCCAAACATATTCATCATGAGAAATGTAACTGTAACGAAACAGTAGGTTGGCCAGGTGCAGTGGCTCACGCCAGTAATCCCAGCCCTTAGGAAGGCCAAGGTGGGCAGATCGCTTGAATTCAGGAGTTCAAGTCCAGCCTGGGCAACATGTGAAATCCCAGGTCTACAAAATATACAAACATTAGCTGCATGTGGTGGCACACACCTGTAGTCCCAGCTACTCAGGAGGCTGAGGCTGGGGAATGGCTTGAGCCCGGAAAGTTGAGGCTTCAGTGAGCCATGATCCAGACTGGGTGACAGAGGGAGACCCTATCTAAAACAGGAACAACAGCAACAACAAAACCTGTAGGCATAGTTACTGGTACATGATGTGGATACAATACAAACAAATCACAGTAACCAGGTTTTAGAGTCTGGATTAAAAGAGACTATAACTAAAGAAGCATTGAGGCCCCAGGGTTTTATGGCAAAGAGAAAGCTACACAATGGCTAACAAACCTGCACGTTATGCATATGTACCCTAGAACTTAAAGTATAATTTAAAAAAAAAAAAAAAGAAGAGTTTATTTCCTAAACTCAATGTCAGTTATGATAAAGAGAGAAAATAGAGAAAGAAGAATTTCAGAAAGGAAAAAAACTGTAGACAGTGAAGTCACTCTCAGGGTGAGGGCCTGATGAGCAGTTTCCCTCTCCAGGGTGGGGGCAGACATGACATCTGCCCAGTGAGCTTTCAGAATCTGTATGTACTTTCTTCTCTCTAGTTAGATATATTCATTGTAGCTACCTCAATCCTATTATTGTTGCACATTAGATTTGGTGAGATAACTCCTTTTTTTTTTTTTTTTTTAGGTTAATTCACCTTGAGACCAAGAGAAAACAATGGTAATGACTATGTAGGGACTCTCCCGAGCAAGATAAGCAGAAACATTCGGGCTGTCTCCCTTGGGGAAGGTGGAATGTGTTCTATGAAAAGACAGTCAGGGGAGACATGGTGAACAGAATGGCAATAAAACAGAAAACAGAAACCATGATGTTCCCCTTTTATTTCATTTGGCATTTTTCTGCCACCTTGCAATGTGGCAAAGCCTTGTGATAGTTCCACCCAACAGGCTGTCAGGAGACATGACTTGAGCTACCTACTAATTGAATTAATAAAAGTCCCTACATGGTTTTCTTTCTTAGTACAGCCTGAGTGAACAATACACCATTGCTATATTTAAGGCCTTTGGGATTTTGTGGTTAATATGTTGTAGTTTTTCTCTCTTATTAGCATTTATTGGCTTAGACAGGACTATCGGAAAAGTGGTATTTTAACTTTTTTTCTTTCTTTCTTTCTTTCTTTTTTCTTTTTTTTTTTTTTTTTTTTTTGAGGCGGAGTCTTTCCAGGCTGGAGTGCAGTGGCACGATCTCGGCTCACTACAACCTCTGTCTCCCTGGTTCAAGCGATTCTCCTGCTTCAGCCTCCTAAGTAGCTGGGACTACAGTCATGCACCACCATGCCCAGCTAATTTTTGTGTTTTTAGTAGAGACAAGGTTTCACCATGTTGGCCAGGATAGTCTCAATCTCCTGACCTCGTGATCTTCCTGCCTCAGCCTCTCAAAGTGCTGGGATTACAGACGTGAGCCACCGCGCCTGGCCCGATATTTTAACTTCCAACAGCTTCTCCTAAATGCATGGCAGTGAACATTTTGTTTTGTATTGTGTTTGCATCCTGCCTGGGACTTTAAGGCAGGAGTGAATCAACCAGATGCATGTGATAGGTCCAATTCCACTCTTTCCTCCCATAGCTGGTCGTCTATTAATTCTCCAGTGCTGAGAAGTGTGGGTCACACTGGGACTAATTTGCATTAGTTAACCCAAGAAAATATGAAAGCTATAGAGAGCTGTTCACATGAACACACTGAACAGTCTATTATTTCCCCATGCATTTCCACCAAGCAAGCAATCAATCATCTCAAT
>NW_022301721.1:0-2590 GCF_002776525.5 Piliocolobus tephrosceles | reverse complement strand
TGCACATTTCTTATATCTTTTTCATGCTAGGTCACCTAATTTCTCCCTCCCTCCCTCCCTTCCTTCCTTCCTTCCTTCCTTCCTTTTCTTTCTTTCTTTCTTTCACCAAGTCTCATTCTGTCGCCCAAGCTGGAATGCAGTGGCCCGATCTCGGCTCACTGCAACCTCTGGCTCCTAGGTTCAAGTGATTCTTCTGCCTCAGCCTCCCAAGTAGCTGGGATTACAGGCACACGCCACTGTACCTGGCTAATTTTTTGTATCTTTAGTAGCGATGGGGGTTTCATTATGTTGGCCAGGCCGGTCTTGAACTCCTGTCCTCAGGTAATCTGCTCGCCTCGGCCTCCCAAAGTGCTAGTATTATAGGTATGAGCTACCACACCTTACTGGTTTCTTCTTTATTTTCTAGGTTTATTGACGTATAATTGACAAAAATTATATATATTTGAGATTTACAATTTGATGTTTTGGTATACATATACGTTGTGCAGTAATCACCACAATTATGCTAATTAATGTCTCATCACCTCACATAGTTACCATTTGCTTTTTCTTTTCTTTCTTTCTTTTTTTTTGAGATGGAGTCTCGCTCTGTCGCCCAGGCTGGAGTGCAGTGGCGTGATCTCGGCTCACTACAAGCTCTGCCTCCTGGGTTCACGCCATTCTCCTGCCTCAGCCTCCTGAGTAGCTGGGACTGCAGGCGCCTGCCACCATTCCCAGCTAATTTTTTGTATTTTTAGTAGAGACGAGGTTTCACCGTGTTAGCCAGGATGGTCTCGATCTCCTGACCTCGTGATCCGCCCGCCTCGGCCTCCCAAAGTGCTGGGATTACAGGTGTGAACCACCGCGCCTGGCCTTTTTTTTTTTTTTTGAGACAGTCTCGCTCTGTCACCCAGGCTGGAGTGCAGTGGCACGATCTTGGCTCGCTGCAACCTCCGCCTCCCGGGTTCATGCCATTCTCCTGCCTCAGCCTCCCCAGTAGCTGGGACTACAGGTGCCCGCCACCAAGCCCAGCTAATTTTTTGTACTTTGAGTAGAGACGGGGTTTCATCGTGTTAGCCAGGCTGGTCTCAATTTCCTGACCTCGTGATCTGCCCGCCTCAGCATCTCAAAGTGCAGGGATTACAGGCGTGAGGCACCACACCCATCCTCTTTTTTTTTTTTTTTGAGATGGAGTTTCTCTCTTGTCGCCCAGGCTGAAGTGCAATGGCACAATCTCAGCTCACCGCAATGTCCGCCTCCCGGGTTCAAGTGATTCTCCTGCCACAGCGCCCTGAGTAGCTGGGATTACAGGCATGTGCCACCACACCACAAACAAATAAACAAAAAACCCACCAAAAAATCCAACAGAATAATCCTTAATAAATGGGTCACTTTTAACATGAAAAACAATTTATAGTAATTTTTGTATTTTTAGTAGAGATGGTGTTTCGTCACATTGGCCAGGCTGGTCTTGAACTTCTGAACTCCGGTGATCCGCCCACCTCAGCCTCCCAAAGTGTTGGATTTACAGGCATGAGCCACTGTGCCCGGCCTGGTTTTTCTTTATTTGTGGTGAGAGCACTTAAGATCTACCCACTTAGTAAATTTCAAGTATACAATACAGCCCACTTCTATGCCAATGAAAATGAAACAGGAAAATGGTATTAGTGGTCATGGAACCTACAGAAGATGGCAAGAAATTTCTGAGATGAATTGAGATCAGTCCAGTTTAAGAGAAGGGATAGGTTCTTTCCTGCTGAAATTAGCAGATGGTCTCGCAAGCGATGCACGTTTTCTAGATCATATTGATGGCTACTGCTCTGTAGCCCATAGATTCTCAATAAAAGTTATAATGGAAATGGACATAAAAAGCATTCCATGTAAAATTTAAAAAGCAGCTAATTTAATATGAAATGAAAATACTTTCAAACTAAAGAGAACATAAAACTTTTTTCAATAAAAACATTAAATAATAAAACAGATAATTTCCAGTAACCATTAGGGAGCAATAATAATAAAAAAAAAACTCAGATGAGGAAGGGAAACATTTGAGCTCAGTCATAGATGTTCTGTTAAGCACTATGGTGTGCGGATAATAAAAGTGGACTTGACGGGTCAAATCAAGTATCACTAAATGCAATTGAGGATAAATGTTAAGTCCCTTGATTTGTCAGAAAAAAATCAGCTGCAGAAGTATGGGGGGTAAGAAATATTAGTAACTTGGCACTTAGGTGTCAAATAGGCTTTATCTGTGTGTCAGCTGTCAGTGGCTGATTGAAGATTGCTGTTGAAAAGGAACCTGAGGCCGGGCGCGGTGGCTCAAGCCTGTAATCCCAGCACTTTGGGAGGCCAAGACGGGCGGATCACGAGGTCAGGAGATTGAGACCATCCCGGCTAACACGGTGAAACCCCGTCTCTACTAAAAAATACAAAAAAAACTAGCCGGGCGAGGTGGCGGGCGCCTGTGGTCCCAGCTACTCGGGAGGCTGAGGCAGGAGAATGGCGTGAACCCGGGAGGCGGAGCTTGCAGTGAGCTGAGATCCAGCCACTGCACTCCAGCCTGGGCGACAGAGCCAGACTCAGTCTCAAAAAAAAAAAAAAAAAAAAAAAA
>NW_022301719.1:0-3277 GCF_002776525.5 Piliocolobus tephrosceles | reverse complement strand
TAATTTGTTTGTATTTTTAGTAGAGACGGGGTTTCACCATAGTAGCCAGGATGGTCTCAATCTCCTGACCCCGTGATCTGCCTGCCTCGGGCTCCCAAAGTGCTGGGATTACAGGCATGAGCCACTGCGCCCGGCCTTATACAATATTTATAAAGTGTTTTCACATCTTTTGGGTTGACTTTTACCTTGCAGCACCCCCAGGAGCTATAGGAATCATGACTCCCATGGTACCCTGGAGAATCTGAGGCCCAGAGAGGTTCTGTGATTTGCCCAAGGACACACAGCTGGAAGTCCAGAGCTTAGGTTTTCCCTGGGTCTGACTCCAAAGCCTGCCCTAGGACACTACAAAGGGCCTCTAAAGTCACCCCTGGAGTGGGATAATTAGGGGCCATCCCATTAAGTGCTGTCTGGACTCAAGAAGCTGGCCAGTGGGTACAGTGGCTCACGAGGTTTTGGTTTTTGTTTTTGAGAAGGAGTCTCACTCTGTGGCCCAGGATGGAGTGCAGTAGCGCGATCTCGGCTCACTGAAACCTCCGCCTCCTGGGTTCAAGCAAATCTCCTGCCTCAGCCTCCCAAGTGGCTGGGATTACAGGCGTGCAACCACGCCCGGCTAATTTTTGTATTTTTAGTAGAGATGGGGTTTCGCCATGTTGGCCACGCTGGTCTCCTCTTGCCTCAGCCTCTCAAAGCGCTTGGATTACAGGTGTGAGCCACTACACTTGGCCGGCTCACGCTTATTATCCTGGCACTTTGGGAGGCTAAAGTGGGAGGATTGCTTGAGTCCAGGAGTTAAAGACCAGTCTGGGCAACATAGTGAGACATGTCTCTACAGAAAAATTTTATTTACATTAATAATAAGATAAATAAATAAGAAGCTGGCCAGGCCCAACCAGGAGGACCTCCAGCCTGGGTGTCCAGCTTTGGAACCAAACCAGGTCCTGGCCCCAGCCCCACCACTGCCCTGCTTTGGGCCTGGCAAGTCCCTTCAGTTCTCTAAGGCCCAGACTCCTTATCTGTTGAATGGTGGCTGGAGGACCACACCTTCAAAGCGTGGTGGTCAGAGTAGGCTCTCTGAACAATCGGTGAATTGTTCAATGGGGCAACTACAAAGGTTATTCTGGGGGATTCTGGGGGGTTGGAGGGCAGCACTACCCTGGTTGGGGGGATACTACCACCCTGCCCCACCTCTGGGACAGGGGAGACCCTAGGGGCTAACCCCCACTTCCTTCTCTCTGCAGGACCTATTTCCCATTTTCCTGCTCTTGCCTGAACCAGCTGTCGGCTGTGGTTTCGAAATGGTGAGGTGGGCAAGACAGCTGGGTGGAGTGTCCCCATAGAGACCTACTGCTGCCCGTCTCCCGGGTCCCCTCTCATCATCGCCTCCCATGTCCCCACCCCACCCCCAGGCTGATCATGAGGAAGAGTCTGATCCGACACTTGG
Source organism: Piliocolobus tephrosceles (assembly GCF_002776525.5). Lineage (NCBI taxonomy): Eukaryota > Metazoa > Chordata > Mammalia > Primates > Cercopithecidae > Piliocolobus > Piliocolobus tephrosceles. The sequence goes on along the minus strand of NW_022301719.1, from coordinate 1,836 downwards.
AGGAGCGAGGGGTGCAGGTGAGGCCTTGACCGCCACTCCCACTGTACACGGACTTGGCAGCAGGGTTCCGGTCCCACTCTGCTGCCAACTAGCTGCATCGTTCTGGCAGGTGACCTCACCTGAGTCTCACTTTCTTCATCCCTAAAATGGGAAAATGGTATATTTAACTCTCTGGATACACACACACACACACACACACACAATTTTCTTCTTCCTTTTTTTTTTTTTTTGTGACAAGAGTCTCGCTCTGTCGCCCAGGCTGGAGTGCAGTGATGCAATCTCAGCTCACTGCAACCTCCGCCTCCCAGGTTCAAGCGATACTCCTGCTTCAGCCTCCCGAGTAGCTGGGACTACAGGCGCCCGCTACCACGCTTGGCTAATTTTTGTGTTTTTAGTAGAGATGGGGTTTCACCATGTTGACCAGGCTGGTCTAGAGCTCCTGGCCTCAAGTGAGCCGCCTGCCTCAGCCTCCCAAAGTGCTGGGATTACAGGTGTGAGCCTGTACAGGTGCCACACCTGGCTACACACATATTTTCCTAACCTGACATTGCCAACTTATGGATATGTAACTAGTACTTATTAAGGGCTTGATAAATGTTAGCCATTATAATGACAACAATGATGTATCATGATCCCTGATGAGAGGGGCTGGGAAAAGATGAGAGATGGGAGAAACCAGGCCCAGCCCGACCCCTCTCCCCTGAGCATTGGCTTCAACCAGATCATTTAATTAGTAAATGATCCTTGAGAATGTTCCAGGCACTGTGGTACTAGGGGTGGGAGCTTCCCATCAAGGGTATAGGGAAGAAATGCTGTAGGCAGAGGCTGGGCACAGTGGCTCCCGCCTATAATCCCATCACTTTGAGAGGCCAAGGTGGGAGGATCACTTGAGCCCAGGAGTTTAAGACCAGCCTGGGCAACATACCGAGACCCTCGTCTCTACAAAAAATTTAAAAATTAGCCAAGCACAGTTGTTTGCATCTGTAGTCCCAGCCACTCAGGAGGCTGAGATGGGAGGATCACCTGAGCACAGGGTTTTGAGGCTGCAGTGAGCTGTAATCAGAATCACGCCACTGCACTCCACACTCCAGCCTGGGAGAGATAGCCAGACTGTCTCGAAAGACAGAGAGGAGAGAGTGCAAAGAGCTAGAGAGAGGGGGAGAGAGAGATGGAGAGGGAGGGAAAAAGGAAAGGAAAAGGGAAAGAAAGAAAAATGCAGAGGCAGGCTGCAATGGCTCATGCCTGCAATCCCAGCACTTTGGGAGGCCGAGGCCAGCGGATCAACTAAGGTCAGGAGTTCGAGACCACCCTGGCCAACATGGTGAAACCTCATCTCTACTAAAAATGTAAATGTTAGCCAGGTATGATGGCGGGAGCCTGTAATCCCAGCTCTACTTGGGAGGCTGAAGCACGAGAATCGCTTGAACCCAGGAGCTGGAGGTTGCAGTGAACCGAGATCACGCCACTGCACTCCAGCCTAGGCAACAAAGCAAAACTGTCTCAAAAATAAATAAATAAATAAAATATTAACTGGGCATGGTGGTACATGCCTGTAGTCCCAGCTAGTTAGGAGGCTGAGGTGGGAGGATCACTTGAGCCCAGGAGGTCAAGGCTGCAGTGGGCTGTGATTACACCACTGCACTCCAGTGTTGGTAATACAGAGAGACCTCGTCTCGCTGGAATTTTGTTGTTGTTGTTGTTGAGACGGAGTCTTGCTCTGTCGCCCAGGCTGGAGTGCAGTGGCTGGATCTCAGTTCACTGCAAGCTCCGCCTCCCGGGTTTACGCCATTCTCCTGCCTCAGCCTCCCGGGTAGCTGGGACTACAGGCGCCCGCCA
>NW_022301718.1:3024-4394 GCF_002776525.5 Piliocolobus tephrosceles | reverse complement strand
GAATAAGACCTTAGGAGGAAGCGGTTAATTTTTCTTTCCACTGTGGCGTGATTGACCTCAGCAATTTCTGCCAGTGGCTAGGCAAGTGGTCCGAAATTTACATACAAGGCTTTTAGGCCTTAGACTCTCCTCCCTATACTCCTTCTCTCTCCCCACCCCCTCCCTTCCTGCCCAGACTCCTCCTTCCTCCTCCTTATCTACTAGAAATCCACTGGGTCCCATGCCTCCTTCGGGGCCCCCAACTGGCTATCTTGAGTCCCCTATCTCTGCTCACACCCTCCAACAGTGTTAGCACCTTTGTGAGAGGTGGCTGGGGCAGAGGGGTTAGTCAGAGTACATGTCCCTTTTTCATTGGCCGATCTTTCCAAAATGGAGAAGCGTTTAGGTGATTTCTCAGCTAATCCTACCATATACTTAAAGGAATTTAGATACCTTTGTCAGTCCTATGACTTAACTTGGCATGACTTCCAGGTTATCCTAACCTCTACCCTAAACTGACTGAGGTTCTAACCCAATATACCCAGTTAGATTCGGCCTCCCCCAGAGGGGCCACCATTTTGGCGTCTTATTTCATTTCTCAATCAGCTCCTGACATTCGTAAAAAACTTCAAAAGGTAGAGGATGGTCCTCAGACACCAATACAAGACCTAGTTAAATTAGCCTTTAAGGTCTATAGCTCCAGAGAGGAGACGGCTGAGTTACAGCTCCTAGCAGCGGATTTACAGCCTAGTCGTAACCCCAAACCACAGAGCACACACCCCACGGACTCCAAAGCTACAAAAGGAGCCTGCCTGCTATAAGTGCGACAAGGCAGGACACTATGCCAACAGGTGTCCGCAAGGTCCCCGAGCCCCAACGCAGCCTTGCTATAAGTGCAAGGCATCAGGACATTAGGCCAGTGAATGTCCTAACCCTCGTCCACCAGCAACCCCCTGCCCTGCTTGCCAGCAGAGAGGAAACTGGAAGTCTGATTGCCCCACCCTGAGAACAGGTGCAGCGCCTCCACATGACCCCCTTTCCCAGGATCCTGGGAGCTCCTTCCAGCTCCTACATCTGGACAATGACAACTGAAGGTGCCAAGACTCGGGGACCCACATCACCCTCGCCGAGCTGCAGGTAACTCTCCTGGTAGCGGGTAAGACAATTAACTTTTTAATCAACAGCAAGGCTACCTATTGTGTTTTGCCGTCCTTATTTGGACCTAGCCTTCCGTCCAATATCTCTATAGTAGGTGACCTCAGAAATTGCTGAGGTCAATCACGCCACAGTGGAAAGAAAAATTAACCGCTTCCTCCTAAGGTCTTATTCAAGCTGTAAGGTTTTTAAATTGGCTAGGAGGCACCCTAAGGGGGTGCTCTTTGGAAATTTGG
>NW_022301718.1:1648-2924 GCF_002776525.5 Piliocolobus tephrosceles | reverse complement strand
AGGTGGAGATTACCTTCAGGCGGATGTCTCTGTCCTGAACGGGTCTCTGAGTCACATGGTGGCTCCAAATGGACCTCGGACCTGCGCAGGATTTTGGCTGAGGGTGGTAAGGAGGAGACAAGGGCACGTACCCCAGAGAGGCCATGAGAGTGAGCGAAGCGGGTATCAGATCCTGGTCAGTCCGCGACGTGGAACGAGGAGGAGGAGGCTCCTCGGACCCTGGGTGCCCTGAGGAGGGGTCTCCTCCCGGGTTCGGCAACATCTGTCTTGTGATTCTAAGACCACCAGAGCGAGCACAAAAGAACCAGCAAGTAGGCAAAGGTCAGGCGCAAAACTGCAAGTTTATTTTAGTAACCTAAGGTGTGGAGAAGAAGTCTGTTGGCCTCCGGCAAAGAAGTACGGCAGAGTTCCCCTCCCCCAAGCTCTCGGACGGAGTTCCGACAGTTCCCACAGCAATGAGAAACTGGGAAGTCCGCGTGGCTCAATGGCGGAGAGCGGCTTTTCTAGGTGTGGGAGGGCAATAGGTGGGCATGGGCGTGTCAGGGGCGTTACACAGGTGCGACCAGGTAAATCTTGGTCTCTTCAGATAGACGTCAACTGGCGCATGCACAGTTGGTCTGCACATTCCCTGGGCACCAGCTGCATTTTTGCGCGCGCAGGAAGATTTGGGAGTGGGGATGTAGAACCCGGAAGTGCACCATCTTGCCTCCGCTCATCCAAACAGCTCCCAAATATCACTGTACAGATTCCACGAAAAGAGTCTTAGCAAACTGCTTCTTGAGGAATAAGTTGTAACTCCCAGAGATGAATTCAGAGACCACAAGGAAATTTCTCAGAAAGCTTCTCTCTCGTTTTTAACTCATGATAATTCCTTTATCAGCGTAGGCCTCAAATCGATCCAAAGTAACCTTTCTTAGGTTCTTCAAAGACAGTGTTAATGGCCTGCTCCACGAAACATAAGTGTAACTCTGTGAGATGAATTCACACATCAACAAGAAGTTTCTAAGGAAGCTTGTTTCTAGCTTTCATATGAGGATATTTCCTTTGTCACCTTTAGCTTCACTGCGTTAAGAATTATCCCATTGCAGATTTCCAGAAAACTGTGTTAGCAAACTGTTGGCCAAAGAGAAACGTGTAACTCTTTGAGTTGCATTCACACATCGCAGTGCAGCTTCTCAGAAGGCTTTTTTCCAGGGTCTGTCTGAGGATATATCCTTTCTCACCATAGCCCTCAATGAGCTTCCAAATATCACACTGCAGAATCCACGACAAGACT
>NW_022301718.1:0-1548 GCF_002776525.5 Piliocolobus tephrosceles | reverse complement strand
CTCTGACCATATCTGCTTTTTCACATTGGGCCCGATTTGGCCCCCAAATATCACTGTGCAGATTCCACGAAAAGAGTCTTAGCAAACTGGTTCCTGAGGAATAAGTCGTAACTCTGTGAGATGAATTCAGTGATCACAAAAAATTTCTCAGAAAGATTCTCTCTCGTTTTTAACTCATGATATTTCCTTTATCAGTGTAGGCCTCAAAGCTATCCACAGTAACCTTTCTTAGGTTTTTCAAAGACAGTGTTAATGGCCTGCTCCACGAAACATAAGAGTAACTCTGTGAGATTAATGCACACATCAACGAGGAGATTCTAAGGATACTTCTTTCTGGGTTTCATACGAGGATATTTCCTTTGTCACCATTAGCTTCACTGCTCTAAGAAATATACCATTGCAGATTTCCAGAAAACTGTGTTAGCAAACTGTTGACCGAAGACAAAGATGTAACACTGTGAGTTGCATTCACACATTGCAATGCAGTTTCTCAGAAGGCTTCTTTCCAGTGTCTGTCTGAGGATATATCATTCCTCACCATAGCCCTCAATGTGCTCCAAAATATCACATTGCAGAATCCACGACAAGACTGTTAGCAAACTGTTCCAGGAAGGGAAGGGTGGAACTCTGTGTGATGAAGTCACACATCAGAAAGCAATCTCTGAGAAAGCTATTCTCTAGTTGTTCTCTGAGGATATTTGCTTTTTCACAATGGGCCCGAAGTGGCTCCAAAATATCACTGTGCAGATTCCACGAAAAGAGTCTTAGCAAACTGCTTCCTGAGGAATAACTTGTAACTCTGTGAGATGATTTCAGAGATCACAAAGAAATTTCTCAGAAAGCTTCTCTCTCGTTTTTAACTCATGGTATTTCCTTTATCAGAGTAGGCCTCAATGCTATCCAAAGTAACCTTTCGTAGGTTCTTCAAAGACAGTGTTAATGGCCTGCTCCACGAAACATAAGTGTAACTCTGTGAGAAGAATGCACACATCAAGGAGAAGTTTCTAAGGAAGCTCCTTTCTAGTTTTCATAGGAGTATATTTTCTTTGTCATCATTAGCTTCACTGCGCTAATAATATACCAATGCAGATTTCCAGAAAACTGTGTAAGCAAACTGTTGGCCACAGAGGAACGTGTAACTCTCTGAGTTGCATTCACACATAGCAGTGCAGTTTCTCAGAAGGCTTCTTTCCAGTGTCTGTCTGAGGATATCTCCTTTCTCATGATAGCCCTCAATGAGCTCCCAAATATCACACTGCAGAATCCACGACAAGACTCTTAGCAAACTGTTCCAAGACGGGAAGTGTGGAACTCTGTGAAATGAAGTCACACATCAGAAAGCAATCTCTCAGAAAGCTATTCTCTAGTTGTTCTCTGAGGATACTTGGTTTATCACAATGGGCGCGAATTGGCTCCCAAATATCACTGTGCAGATTGCACGAAAAGAGTCTTAGCAAACTGCTTCCTGAGGAATAATTTGTAACACTGTGAGATGAATTCAAAGATCACAAAGAAATTTCTCAGAAAGCTTCTCTCTCGTTTTGAACT
>NW_022301717.1:200-2367 GCF_002776525.5 Piliocolobus tephrosceles | reverse complement strand
TACATTTGCTGAGGAGTGCTTTACTTCCAATTATGTGGTCAATTTTGGAATAAGTGTGATGTGGTGCTGAGAAGAATGTATATTCTGTTGATTTGGGGTGGAGAGTTCTATAGATGTCTATTAGGTCTGCTTGCTGCAGAGATGAGTTCAATTCCTGGATAATCTTGTTAACTTTCTGTCTCGTTGATCTATCTAATATTGACAGTGTGGTGTTGAAGTCTCCCATTATTATTGTATGGGAGTCTAAGTCTCTTTGTAAGTCTCTAAGGACTTGCTGTATGAATCTGGGTGCTCCTGTATTGGGTGCATATATATTTAGGATAGTTAGCTCTTCCTCTTGCATTGATCCCTTTACCATTATGTAATGGCCTTCTTTGTCTCTTTTGATCTTTGATGGTTTAAAGTCTGTTTTATCAGAGACTAGGATTGCAACCCCTGCTTTTTTTTGTTCTCCATTTGCTTGGTAGATCTTCCTCCATCCCTTTATTTTGAGCCTATGTATGTCTCTGCATGTGAGATGGGTCTCCTGAATACAGCAGACTGATGGGTCTTGACTCTTTATCCAGTTTGCCAGTCTGTGTCTTTTAAATGGAGCATGTCGTCCATTTACATTTAAGGTTAATACTGTTATGTGTTAACTTGATCCTGCCATTATGATATTAATTGGTTATTTTGCTCGTTAGTTGATGCAGTTTCTTCCTAGCCTCGATGGTCTTTACATTTTGGCATGTTTTTGCAATGGCTGGTACCGGTCGTTCCTTTCCATGTTTAGTGCTTCCTTCAGAGTCTCTTGTAAGGCAGGCCTGGTGGTGACAAAATCTCTAAGCATTTGCTTATCTGTAAAGGATTTTATTTCTCCTTCACTTATGAAACTTAGTGTGGCTGGATATGAAATTCTGGGTTTAAAATTCTTTTTTTAAGAATGTTGAATATTGGCCCCCACTCTCTTCTGGCTTGTAGAGTTTCTGCCGAGAGATCTGCTGTTAGTCTGATGGGCTTCCCTTTGTGGGTAACCTGACCTTTCTCTCTGGCTGCCCTTAAGATTTTTTTCCTTCATTTCAACTTTGGTGAATCTGGCAATTATGTGTCTTGGAGTTGCTCTTCTGGAGGAGTATCTTTGTGGCGTTCTCTGTATTTCCTGAATTTGAATGTTGGCCTGCCCTACTAGGTTGGGGAAGTTCTCCTGGATGATATCCTGAAGAGTGTTTTCCAACTTGGTTCCATTTTCCCCCTCACTTTCAGGCACCCCAATCAGACGTAGATTTGGTCTTTTTACATAATCCCATACTTCTTGCAGGCTTTGTTCATTTCTTTTTCTTCTTTTTTCTTTTGGTTTCTCTTCTCGCTTCATTTCATTCATTTGATCCTCCATCGCTGATACTCTTTCTTCCAGTTGATCGAGTCGGTTACTGAAGCTTGTGCATTTGTCACGTATTTCTCGTGTCATGGTTTTCATCTCTGTCATTTCGTTTATGACCTTCTCTGCATTAATTAGTCTTTCTGTCAATTCTTCCACTCTTTTTTCAAGATTTTTAGTTTCTTTGCGCTGGGTACGTAATTCCTCCTTTAGCTCTGAGAGGTTTGATGGACTGAAGCCTTCTTCTCTCATCTCATCAAAATCATTCTCTGACCAGCTTTGATCCGTTGCTGGCGATGGGCTGTGCTCCTTTGCAGGAGGAGATGCGCTCTTATTTTTTGAATTTCCAGCTTTTCTGCCCTGCTTTTTCCCCATCTTTGTGGTTTTATCTGTCTCTGGTCTTTGATGATGGTGACGTACTGATGGGGTTTTGATATAGGTGTCCTTCCTGTTTGATAGTTTTCCTTCTGACAGTCAGGACCATCAGCTATAGGTCTGTTGGAGATTGCTTGAGGTCCACTCCAGACCCTGTTTGCCTGGGTATCAGCAGCAGAGGTTGCAGAAGATAGAATATTGCTGAACAGCGAGTGCACCTGTCTGATTCTTGCTTTGGAAGCTTCCTCTCAGGGGTGTACTCCACCCTGTGAGGTGTGGGGTGTCAGACTGCCCCTAGTGGGGGATGTCTCCCAGTTAGGCTACTCAGGGGTCAGTGACCCACTTGAGCAGGCAGACTGCCCCTTCTCAGATCTCAACCTCCGTGTTGGGAGATCCACTGCTCTCTTCAAAGCTGTCAGACAGAGTCGTTCGCGT
>NW_022301717.1:0-100 GCF_002776525.5 Piliocolobus tephrosceles | reverse complement strand
AGGTGTTCTTCCTGTTTGATAGTTTTCCTTCTAATAGTCAGGACTCTCAGCTGTAGGTCTGTTGGAGATTGCTTGAGGTCCACTCCAGACCCTGTTTGCC
>NW_022301716.1:0-1125 GCF_002776525.5 Piliocolobus tephrosceles | reverse complement strand
GAAGGAAAAAATCTTAAGGGCAGCCAGAGAGAAAGGTCGGGTTACCCACAAAGGGAAGCCCATCAGACTGACAGCAGATCTCTCGGCAGAAACTCTACAAGCCAGAAGAGAGTGGGGGCCAATATTCAACGTTCTTAAAGAAAAGAATTTTAAACCCAGAATTTCATATCCAGCCAAACTAAGTTTCATAAGTGAAGGAGAAATAAAATCCTTTACAGATAAGCAAATGCTTAGAGATTTTGTCACCACCAGGCCTGCCTTACAAGAGACCCTGAAGGAAGCCCTAAACATGGAAAGGAACAACCGGTACCAGCCACTGCAAAAACATGCCAAAATGTAAAGACCATCGAGCCTAGGAAGAAACTGCATCAACTAATGAGCAAAATAACCAGTTAATATCATAATGGCAGGATCAAGATCACACATAACAATATTAACCTTAAATGTAAATGGACTAAATGCTCCAATTAAAAGACACAGACTGGCAAACTGGATAAAGAGTCAAGACCCATCAGTCTGCTGTCTTCAGGAGACCCATCTCACATGCAGAGACATACATAGGCTCAAAATAAAGGGATGGAGGAAGATCTACCAAGCAAATGGAGAACAAAAAAAGCAGGGGTTGCAATCCTAGTCTCTGATAAAACAGACTTTAAACCATCAAAGATCAAAAGAGACAAAGAAGGCCATTACATAATGGTAAAGGGATCAATCCAACAGGAAGAGCTAACTATCCTAAATATATATGCACCTAATACAGGAGCACCCAGATTCATAAAGCAAGTCCTTAGAGACTTACAAAGAGACTTAGACTCCCATACAATAATAATGGGAGACTTCAACACTCCACTGTCAACATTAGACAGATCAACGAGACAGAAAGTTAACAAGGATATCCAGGAATTGAACTCATCTCTGCACCAAGCGGACCTAATAGACATCTATAGAACTCTCCACCCCAAGTCAACAGAATATACATTCTTCTCAGCACCACATCACACTTATTCCAAAATTGACCACATAATTGGAAGTAAAGCACTCCTCAGCAAATGTAAAAGAACAGAAATTATAACAAACTGTCTCTCTGACCACAGTGCAATCAAACTAGAACTCAGGACTAAGAAA
>NW_022301715.1:1565-2322 GCF_002776525.5 Piliocolobus tephrosceles | reverse complement strand
ACAATTTCAGGAAAATCTCAGGATACAAAACCAATGTGCAAAAATCACAAGCATTCTTATACACAATTAACAGACAAACAGAGAGTCAAATCATTAGTGAACTCTCATTCACAATTGCGTCAAAGACAATAAAATACCTAGGAATCCAACTTATAAGGGATATGAAGGACCTGTTCAAGGAGGACTACAAACCACTGCTCAAGAAAATAGAAGAGGACACAAACAATGGAAGAATTTTCCATGTTCATGGATACGAATAATCAATATCATGAAAATGGCCATACGGTCCAAGGTAGTTTACAGATTCAATGCCATCCCCATCAAACTACTGATGACTTTCTTCACAGAATTGGAAAAAACCACTTTGAAGTTCATATGGAACCAAAAAAGAGCCCACATTGCCAAGACAGTCCTAAGTCGAAAGAAGAAATCTGGAGGCATCACGCCACTTGACTTCAAACTATACTACAAGGCTACAGTAACCAAAACAGCATGGTACCGGTACCAAAACAGAGATATAGACCAATGGAACAGAACAGAATCCTCAGAAATAACACCACACATCTACAACCATCTGATCTTTGACAAACCTGACAAAAACAATAAATGGGGAAAGGATTCCCTGTTTAATAAATGGTGAAGGGAAAACTGGCTAGCCATATGTAGGAAGCTGAAATTGGATTCCTTCCTTACACCTTACACAAAAATTAATTCAAGATGGATTAGAGACTTAAATGTTAGACATAAACCCATAAAA
>NW_022301715.1:0-1465 GCF_002776525.5 Piliocolobus tephrosceles | reverse complement strand
GGTACCAAAACAGAGATAGAGACCAATGGAACAGAACAGAATCCTCAGAAATAACACCACACATCTACAACCATCTGATCTTTGACAAACCTGACAAAAACAATAAATGGGGAAAGGATTCCCTGTTTAATAAATGGTGAAGGGAAAACTGGCTAGCCATATGTAGGAAGCTGAAATTGGATTCCTTCCTTACACCTTACACAAAAATTAATTCAAGATGGATTAGAGACTTAAATGTTAGACCTAAACCCATAAAAACCCTAAAAGAAAACCTCGAAAATACCATTCAGCACATAGGCATGGGCAAGGACTTCATGTCTAAAACACCAAAAGCAATGGCAACAAAAGCCAAAATTGACAATTGGGATCTAATTAAACTAAAGAGCTTCTGCACAGCAAAAGAAACTACCATGAGAGTAAACAGGCAACCTACAGAATGGGAGAAAATTTTTGCAATCTGCTCATCTGACAAAGGGCTAATATCCAGAACCTACAAAGAACTCAAACAAATTTACAAGAAACAAACAACCCCAGCAAACTGTGGGCAAAGGATATGAACAGACACTTCTCAAAAGAAGATATTTATGCAGCCAACAGACACATGAAAAAATGCTTATCTTCAGAGAAATGCAAATCAAAACCAAAATGAGATACCATCTCACACCAGTTAGAATGGTGATCATTTAAAAAGTCAGGAAACAACAGGTGCTGGAGAGGATGTGAAGAAATAGGAACACTTTTACACTGTTGGTAGGACTGTAAACTAGTTCAGCCATTGTGGAAGACAGTGTGGCAATTCTTCAAGGATCTAGAACTAGAAGTACCATTTGACCCAGCCATCCCATTACTGGGGATATACCCAAAGGATTATAAATCATGCTGCTATAATGAAAAATGCACATGTATGTTTATTGTGGCACTATTCACAATAGCAAAGACTTGAAACTAACCCAAATCTCCATCAATGACAGACTGGATTAAGAAAATGTGGCACATATACACCATGGAATACTATGCAGCCTTAAAAATGGATGAGTTCATGTCCTTTGTAGGGACATGGATGCAGCTGGAAACCATCATTCTCAGCAAACCATCGCAAGAACAGAAAACCAAACACCGCACGTTCTCATTCATAGGTGGGAATTGAACAATGAGAACACTTGGACACAGGAAGGGGAACATCCCACACTGGGGCCTGTCATGGGGTGGGGGAAGTGGGGAGTGATAGCATTAGGAGATATTCCTAAGGTAAATGACGAGTTAATGGTTGCAGCACACCAACATGGCACATGTATACATATGTAACAAACCTGAACATTATGCACACGTACCCTTGAACTTAAAGTATAATTTAAAAAATGTTGATGGAATTGCAGATAAAAGGGAATGCTTACACACTGCTGGTTACAATGTAGGTAGTTCAGCCATTATAGAAGCTAGTTTGGGAATTTCTCAAACAACTTAA
>NW_022301714.1:0-13982 GCF_002776525.5 Piliocolobus tephrosceles | reverse complement strand
ATTGACAGTGAACTCAAAACACAAGTACTGTTTCCACTAACAGGGTAACAGACAAGCAAATCCTATACAATTTTGCAGCTGGAGCAAGGAAAAGAGCTCTGGCAGGAAGGAAGAGAATTTCTTCAAGGCCAGAATCGGGGTAAGCAACAGGGACCTGTGCTCTAATAGGAGGAGGTGGTTTGTCCATGAGTAATAGCAGTCAAATATTAATTAGCAGCTTTATTAAATGAGTGGTAATTTCTAAAATGTAGGTTAAGCTACTGGAGCAGAATTCCTTAGATGTTATTATCATTTTGTTCATATGTCCGATGCTACTCTTGTGTCCTCTTGCCTTTTCTTTTACTTTTGAGAAAAGGATAGTTCATGTACTTGTTGGGGTTAAACTGTCACATGCTGACTCTTTTCGCAATACGCCTGTGAAGACTATCCCTCTATTTACCTGCCTGATATCTCATCTCCATTTTAACTCCTTTCACATTTTAACATTTTATGTTACCATAAACATAACATTTTATGTTACCATAATATCAAGGTAACAATTTATTTTTCAATTATTTCAGGCAAGGAAAGTGCCCTTAAGAAAAAACACACGATATCCATGCATCCTATCAGAAAAGATGCATCCACCGGTATGACAATGGTGAGTTTTATAGCTGTGTACACCAGTCATCTAAGTTAAAGACGTTGTAATGGGTTAGGTTAGTAATGACACAGTCACCTGAGTGTAACTAGGCTGGCATTAAGAGCTTTCTAAGCAAAAAAAAATTTGATACTTTGAATTCAGTGAATAAAGTCACCTCTGTTCTAAACCATAACATGACATCTTTAAAATAGAACGAGTGCATAGACATTGCTCATGCTCAGGCTTTGAAAGATATTGATATCATCACAGTTAATGGAATAACTCTGCAGTTAGGATCTTACAAAAGAGACGATATCTGTGTCTGCAGGAGATAATGTGAATGCAAGTGTCAATTGAGAAAAATGACGAGACAAGGCCGGGCGCGGTGGCTCAAGCCTGTAATCCCAGCACTTTGGGAGGCCGAGACGGGCAGATCACGAGGTCAGGAGATCGAGACCATCCTGGCTAACATGGTGAAACCCCGTCTCTACTAAAAAAAATACAAAAAACTAGCCAGGCGACGTGGTGGGCGCCTATAGTCCCAGCTACTCGGGAGGCTGAGGCAGGAGAATGGCGTGAACCTGGGAGGTGGAGGTTGCAGTGCACTGAGATCCGGCCACTGCATTCCAGCCTGGGTGACAGCAAGACTCCGTCTCAAAAAAAAAAAAAAAAAAGAAAGAAAGAAAAGAAAAAAAAAAAAGAAAAATGACGAGACAAATCTCAATCATTTTAGGAGATTTATTTGCCAGAGTGAAGGACATGCACCTGGGGGACAGGTGTATATCTTTCTCCAAAGGTGATTTTTTCTAAATTTAAAGGGGGAAAGGGTGGGATATTGAGAAGTACACAATTTTCATGTAAAAGGTGGGTAGAAAAAAATAGTCATTCATGCATTTTTCTGGCTCAGTGAATATGGATTTTGTTTACATGAGATGACATAAACAAATGAGGCAGAAGAATAATGCAGGAAAGCTGCATTTTATATAAGACAACATAGTCAAAATGGGGCAGGGAAACAAGCGGATATGCATTTGTGTCTGGTGAACTGGGGATGACTGCACCTGGAAAGACAAGCTATCAGTTTGCATTGCCATGGTGTAATTTTAACAGCTCATGAGGAATTTCCTTGTGGGCAAAATATGGGGGAGGCATGTAGCTTTTCCTCTTGTAGCCATATTATTTAGGAACCAGAAGGGGGAGGCAGGTTTGTGTGACCCTGTTCCCAGCTTGATTTCTCCCTTTGGTTAAATGAGTTTGAGTTGCCAAAATTTAATTTCCTTTCACGCAAGTAACATTGGAAAGATTTCAACTGGGCTCTACCAGTGAATGGTTGCTCTAGGATTCAAAGGTGGTGAAATGAATGTATAGATGTATGTTGGTAAATCATTAAGAGCTTTTAATCTTAGTCCCTAAAGGAGAACTCTCTCATTCTGGAGGATCCCTTTGAATGTAATGATTTGGGAGAAGATTGCACTCACAGTTCCACAATGACTCAGAGTTTGTTAACTCAGAGTGGAAAGAAACCCTACGTCAGCAAACAGTGTGGAAAATCCCTTAGTAATCAGTTGTCCCCTAAACCATATAGACAAATTCATACTAAAGGTAAATCGTATCAATGTAACATATGTGAAAAGGCCTATACTAATTGCTTTCACCTTAGACGGCACAAGATGACTCACACTGGAGAGAGGCCACCTGCATGTCATCTATGTGGAAAATCCTTCACTCAGTGTTCTCACCTTAGAAGACATGAGAAAACTCACACGGGAGAGAGACCGTATAAGTGTCATCAGTGTGGGAAAGGCTTTATTCAACCCTTTAACCCTCAAAGACATGAGAGAACTCACCTTGGATAAAAGCGTCATAAATGTGATAAAAGTGGGAAAGTCTTTAGTCAAAGCTCTGGCTTTAGAGAACACAAAAGAATTCACACTGAAGAGAAACCACATGCTTGTCTTCTATGTGGGAAAGTCTTCAGTCTATCTTCTGACCTTAGATGATATGAGAGAACATGCACTGGAGAAAAGCCATATGAATGCCATTTATGTGGAAAAGCCTTCAGTCAATGTACTAATCTTACATAACATCAGAAAATTCACCCTGGAGAGAAAATCATAAATGTCTTCAGAACATATTCTGACTTTAGATGACGTGGTGTTAGGAATGACAAATGAAAGGAATATGCAAGAGACTTCAGCTGTAGTTGTAACATCTAAACATGCCAAAGGACTCACATTTTGAAGAATTACTGTAATCAACATGGACGTTACTTCAGTTACCTTTATTCTTCAGTCCACATCAATAAATTCATATGGAAGAGAAATTGTGACATGTGTGTACCAAAGACTTGTGAGTGATCTGATCATAAATGACATGAGAGAGCTGAAACTGTCAACATAATAAACTAAAAGTCTTCAGCAACAGTTTTAATAACTTAAAATGTGTGGAACTTTCAGGTAGAGAATCTCTAGCTCTGCGTTCAGTGTGAAAATGTTTTTATGTGCAAGTTGTTGTCAAATAACGTAAGAAAACTTTACTTGGATGAACCCTTTAATTGTATTTTCTGTGAATAAACATTCAGCCAAGCACTAGGCTTGATGTTCACAAGAAAGCACAGTGATAAAATGCTGCTAAAATGGAAAATAAGAGAGGAAATCCTTTATAAGCTAAATAAGAAGGGAAAGTCTTTCCAAGGGCAATGAATTCTCTTGGAATACCAAACACTTCTTACTGGAGAAGTTATGCCTTGAAAAATCATGAGAAATCCTTTCTTCACGGATTAACACTTGTAGCACATGTGAGATTTCACACTGGACAAAACACGGTTAGCATCTTGAAAGGAGAAGATTCTTTAGTGGTAATTCATTTCCTAGTTCCCACTAAGTTTCTCACATTGAGGAGCTATCAAACTTGAAAATCTGTGGAGAAACCTGATAGATTTCTCATCAGAAAAGTGAGTCAGGAAGGGGGACCTCTAGAAAAAACTCTTAACACATAGTTTAGCAAAATCATTCAGAAATTTGAGAAAATGTCTATTCATAAAAATGCAGCACATAAATGTATAATAGCAAAGTGACCTGGGCATAAATTGAACGCAGAATTATATAAGAAATCTCATTAAACATCTCCAAAAGATCAATACTTACAAATATTGAAAGAATACAATCGGTTGTTGAAAAAACTTAGTGTGTTGGCGAAGTCCTTCTTTCATTTATGCAGCCCTAACAAATCGATTTGCATCTGCACTCCTTGGCTTATGGGTGGAGATTCCAGCCCAACTTCTGAGTCTCCCCAGTCTTCAACAGCTCTTTCCTCACAGCTCACCTCCCTTTACTTCAATGTCCACTGAAACCACTTGTTTCCATCCAACCCTGGAACTGACACATCAGGGATCTTCAGCCCCACTTGCCAGATTTCTCAGTGTGTCATTGCATAGATTTAGCAAGGAAATGGAGGCTGTATCAAAGACACCTAGTATATGCATTTGGGTGTCCCCAGCACTTGCCTCTGTCTCTGAGTAGTTACCTGGGATCAGAGAATAAGGCAGCCCTACTCTTCCATCCCTCAGAAATCTCTTGAAATTTTGTCCCTGAAACCTCTCTAGGTGGAGGTAGCAGTTCATCTCATGACACCCCAGAGCTTATTCAGGTAAGTCCTGAGTTATTACACAGAGATAGACCCAGCTGTGTTCCTTTTACTTCTGTCCAGAAGATAAAACACCAGCATGAGAAAACAGCCGAACCCATCAGCCACCATGCAAGCCTTTCCTATATTTGATTCAATGTACTTTTCCAGAAACAAAATGAAAGTTCTCACAGAGGGGGCCTCTTCTGCCTTGTCCTCAGAATTGGAAAATGTATTGTCCATTAAGGAGCCTCAGTACTGAACCTAAAACTCAAGAGAAAATGTTTCCTGAATAACAAGTGGGATGATCACTTGAAATTTTGCAAAACATGCACAATCTTAATATGATAGGCCTTACTAAGGTAAATGGCGTTATTCATGGTAGAAATGGACACATGATTATATTAAAAAATCTCCACAAGTGATTGATTTTACTCTGCAGCCAGGGTTTATGTCAATTGTGAGGATAATAAGCAAGAAATTCGAGCCCTTGGCAAACTGGTTGGAGAGGCAAGGATTGTGTCCAGGCAGAGCTCATAACATTATTTATTGTTTAATCTACTTAATTAAATATGTAATTTACCCTGAAACTGTGGCTGACATTATATGTAGTCCTGAGCCACATTAAGATGTACTATTTGTGCTGTGAAATTCTACGGGATTTGACAAACGCATGGTGGCAGATCTCCAGCATTAAAGCATAACACAGAATGCTTCTCTTATTCAAGCTCTTCTTCCCTTCACATAGAGGGAATCAATCGACTTTTGTATACTAACTTTCGAATTTGTTTCTTTATTCCCATCTACTTTAATTAAAGCACAAGATATCGTACTCAATTTCCATTTGATCTTCCAAAAGAAAGGTACTGAATAATCCACACCTGAATTTCAGTGATTCAGACTCAGGTCCACCGCTAAGCAGTAAAGGCCAAACGTCCTGTGCTGCCACCTCATGGCCAGCAGAGGACCCATCGTTCCGGCCATGCAGGGCGCATGCGCGGTCTGCTTCCCTCGGCGAGCCGGGTCTCCACGGAGGACCTGAGTTTTCTTTACCCAGAGTTAGGGAGGCACCACTGCCCTGGCTTTGGGGCTGGGGCCTCCGGGGAGGTTCCGGGTGGGGGCGTTGAAGAGGCCGCTCTTTTTGCAAGGCTCAAGATGGCGGGCCGTGCGCAGGCCGCGCTATTCCGCGCCCTCGGGGCGTCAGTATCCCGTTGGGGCCGGATGCCCCCGCTGGGCCCGGAGCATCCTTGGCGCTGCCCTCGCAGAGCCGCGCTGAGGCTGAGGTGGCGTGGGGAGACCGGGCTCCGCGAGGAGCGGCGGCAGCGAGGGCTGGAGGACCCGGGCTCCGGGTCTCCGGGGCGTCTGGCTTGCGTGGGACTGAGCCCATCCAGGAACTGGGACTCCCGGGTTCTGGTGCGGGTGGATCCTGGGCAGGCTCAGAACCAAGTCCCTCTCCTTCCACCAAGGAGCGCCCAGAGGCCGGCAGGAGCTCTATCCAGGTTCACCTCCTCCTCTTTCAGGTGTTTACTTTTCCTTTATTTCTCTAAGGCCAGAAATTGGCGCCATCCTTCACCTCGGTGAATCAGGTTTATTGTTATTACCATTAACTGTGTTGGTGGCATTATCACTGAGATCATCATTGTTGTTATTGTCATTCATGATTATTAGCAGGTGTGTTCATCGTTTTGTCTCACTATGCATTTGTGTGTGTGTGTGTGTGTGTGTGTGTGTGTGTGTGTGTGTGATTGGCTTTGTATGACGTTGAATTGAACTTTAATCTTGACTAGTATTGTCAGATTCCTGAAGAGCATTCCGGAGGACAACTCCTGCCTTTAGTGCAGCCACAGAATTTCGTGGGCACAGGAGAGCACCTAGAATATTCCCCTTTCATTGCACAGCAGCTTTGAGAAATGGTGGGTGCCTGGCCCTGAGATGAGGTGGAAAAGACCGGACACTGGGACAAGTGATAGCACCTCCACTGTTGTTTTTATGAAGCCAAGTGCACTGTCTCCCACGTAGACTTAGAATAAAATCTGATGGCCCTAAAAGGCCATGTTTGCCCTTCCTGGACTTCCTGGGAGCCTTTAAACCTTGTGTGGTTCCTAGAGTGGCTAGGTTGCCATATCTGTGCCTCGTATGTTAGCACCATTTTTTTCTGGACCAACAAGGGCACTTAGAATGTTTCCAGAAGCTCAGGCATGCTGTCTCTGTTCCACCCTTCTGTTCAATGGCAGTTCACTGGGTCCCTGGCTGACATAGAACATCCTGCAGAGGGATGGGCTTGGGTGACTTCCTGGCCAGCCTTTCCAGGCAGTTATCTTTGAAAAACTTGAAGAGACTCACAGAGACCATTCACTGGTATTTCATGACTGCAAGTGGGGTTTCTGGTTCCTTGAGTTTACTTAGAATATTTGAATGGCTCTGAATGGCCAAGAAACCCTCCCTGGTCTTGGAAGCTGCCAAAAGCTATTACTGGGCCTCTGAAGAGTCTTTAAAATTTTTCCTGGTACAGCTGAGAATAGGAAACTTTTCCAGGTCTAGCCCAACCAGCTCAGGTCGAGGCCTGAAAAACTGGTGGGCACTGGGGGAGCTCATCTTATGAAAGAGCAATTAGTGGCAAAGCTGGGTCTCCAGGACAACAGTGTGTGTATATGTCTGCAGAGCATGCCTTGTAGTCATCTTTAGTACTGGACACCATTTGTGAATGGATAAACTATATTCCTTGCTGTACAATAATGAAAAATCCATATTAACAATGGTAGTAATAAAAATATTGATGAATATTAACAGGAATGATGATCATCATGATACTGGTGCTAGTGGTAATAATACTGATAATAATACTAACCCTATGGACTTGGGACATATAAGTTTTCCCTAAGTGGATAATAGGCATAAATATTTGGCGGTGTAGGGTTATTTCAAGTCCCAGAAAGCAAGGATGAACATCTAGAATGAGAAGAAAAACAATCTGGAGGTTGGCATGTGCACACCTGGGGACTCCTGTGTTAACTTGTGGTGTTTCAGCCTAAGAGTGAATGTTAATAAAACCCTGGTCCTGTAACACCATGCTGACCAACACCTACCAGCTTTCAGGAGATAAGATAGCTGGCTGATGGGGCAGGGATCCAGAGAAGGCACGGGTCCAGACCCGTACATGTTGCCCAGTGGCAGAGTTCATGACAAGCAATAAACCCCAGGACAATGTCATTCCCAGCCACCTGGCTGTCATCTGCTCTTTCATGACCCCTCTCTACTGGTACCTCTAGGCACTGGTATGTCCTCCAGAGGCTGTAGGAGAGCATCATACTCAGTACTCTCCCACCTGCAGGAGGCAAGAAAGATGGAAAGAGCTAAATACCATGGCTTCTGGATTTTTTTTGGTGGGCATGGCGTATTTTGCATTTGCTTTAATAATGGTGGAACCCAGTCAGTGGTTTGCAATACAGCTCTGGATGACTCTGGACACTGTAGAGATTGAGGCAATTTCCAGAAGGTCACAAGTTCTTGGAGGACTTTTTCATGAGTTCTTTGACCGAAAAGGTGGTTCAAAGAACTACTGTATTGTCTTAGAAAATGTTGCAGAGGCTGGGCGAGGTGGCTCATGCCTGTAATACTAGCACTTTGGGAGGCCAAGTGGGCAGATCTCAAGGTCAGGAGTTTGAGGCCAGCCTGAAACCCCGTCTCTACTAAAAATACAAAAATTAGGCGGGTGGGGTGGCATGCACCTGTAACCCAGCTACTCAGGAGGCTGAGGCAGGAGAATCGCTTGAACCTGGGAGTCGGAGGTTGCAGTGAGCCAAGATTGTGCCACTGGACTCCACCTGGGTGACAGTGCGAGACTCTATTGCCAAAAAAAAAAAGAAGAAGAAGAAACAGAAAATGTTGCAGAGACTCTGGTGAACAGGTAGTCCCTCTCCTGCCACTCCAGGTAAAAGTTTCCTGGCCACAAACCTGGTTTAGCAGTATCCCTTCATCTTAGGTGGGTTACAGAAAGCCATTCATGACCTATCCAAGCATGGAGGGGGAATTTGACTTAGGAAATTTTAGGTGGACTAGTTGATGAAAGAAAGTACATTCTGGGGCTCACAGGCCTACACATAGAGTTGCTAGCACATGAAGCATATGTATGAATTCTTTCTGAGCCCATGGAAAGATCAGGGTGCACTTCATCCATCTCCTATGCTGGTATGAATAGATACTTGCCTGAAAAATAGAAGAATAACTCAGGAAGCCCATTCTTCTACAGGACACCAGATAGTACAGTAGGAGTCTTGGGGTTGCTGTGGTATGTATGTTTTAAGGTTGTCTTTTAATCATCTTCAGCAAATTAAAGTCTTCAGAACATAAAAAAAAATTATTCAACATTGTATAACTACCACAGATATATCCATTATAAAGAACTGTACTCATATAATAATAACATTAATAACAATCATAATGGTGATGATATAAATGTCATTTCAATGAAGAGAGTAATAAAAAAGCAGATATTAAAGAACATATCCCTGTAAGCCTGTGACATTGTTCCCATATGAGCCCTCATGTTATTGATTACAGGGAGAGGCTTGGGGCTGCATCTTGAAGTATCTTCTGAGATGACAAAGAAGAGTGGCAGTAGGGAGAATAATTCTGAGCCACATGAGGGCTTGGGCAAAAGTGGAGATGCCTGTGCCACGTGGAAATACATTACAAATGGACTATGGAAAAGGGTCTGGCCAGAGTCCTGCCTGACACAGGTCACACAAAAGCTTTCAGTAGTTCACCCCAAGAAATGGCTGGTCCAGGCTGTAGATGAGAAGCACTGGGCAGATAGATCCACACCCGCTTCCTGAGTCTCAGAAGTCTGGTGTGCATCGAACATTAAGCCCCCAAGCCTACTGAGATTTCAACTCCTGGTTGGTCTTCTACCATCTGATTCTTGAGCCCCATCATGTAAGTGCCATCTCCATACTGGAATTGCTGACAATGTCTGATGGAGGGTTTCGCCCTGGGTACTCAGTTCCAGCAATGGATGAAATACCAGAAGGGAGGCCCCAGAGCTTCCATTGAAGACACATTCTAAAGTTGCTCGGGTGATCAAATGGTCATCTCATAGATTTTCAGTAGAACTGCAGCATTTTGTGAATACCTGAGTGAACGCAGAAAGTATCCAGATGCATGGGCATTCTAGGAAGCTCGCTGTGTAAATCAAATACAAGGAATATCTACTTCTGGGCTCAAAAGCTAACTTAGAAAATAAAAAAAGTGAGATGCTGGCAGAAGGCAAATAACTCCCCTTCAGTTCCCAAGAGAAAAATGGTTCTGTAACCTCTGAGTTTATTTAGAAAAAGTTTGGAGCCTCAGGAAGGCCAAGTATATCATTCCTGATGTTTCCAGGGCAGGTTGGACTGCTTAGGCCTCTGGGAATATTCTAAGTCCTCTCAGGTTTCCATGGGAGACTGTCACTCTCCTCCTAGAGCTCACACCACACCCGAGCAAGCTCATTGTTTTCTAAATATTCCAAGGAAGTCCATCCAGGGTATGCCTGTATTGGTGAGTTTCACTTTGGACTGGCAGGAGAACACTGAGAATGATACATCCTGACTTCACTTGGTAAAGGTAGGGGAGCCAAGAAGTCCAGAGCTGGAGAGCACCTGAAATACCAGATGGCAGAAGGACAGTAAGGAGGTGAAGTCAGCTATGGAGACGGAGCTTCATGTTTACTGCATGTAGGATTCTGAGTTCCAGGACTGATGGGCTGGTGGGGATCAGATACATGTCTTCTTTGCAGGGAGCCAGGCCAAACCAGCCATCTGGTTGCACTACTGAAAGCTTTTGTGTGCCCAGTGGTAGGCAAGACACAAGGCAAACTCTCTTCACCTCTGGCTGGTTGTCCTTGACTAGAGAGGTCTGCACACAAGTGGTGCTATTAGCCCATGCTCTCCTGTGGCTTGCTTTCCTTTCACCTCCTGTTTCTCATGTTTGCCATCATGGAACACATTTCATAGTGAAATTCTTTGACTCTGGCTCCAAATTACACAAGGAGGACCCAATTTGTGAACTTTTCATATATTTAGGAGAATCTCCACATTGATTTTTGTATCCTTATGTTCATATTGTCACCAGTATTAAAATTCTTACTATTTAGGTCATTGCATTCATTATCATAATTAATAATTATTTTTCATTTATGATTTATTTTTATTGATTAATTTTTGTGGCAGCTGTTATATAACAATCACTAGAGTTTCTCTATTCATGAAAGATGTCCAAGTTAATGGAGGTAACTTTACATTTACTTTACAGGAGTGTTACTTTACAGGTACGTAAACACAGGTAATCTTGGCTGAACTGTGGCTATATTGTCTGGTGTCCCTTTGAAGGTGAAGCCTCTTGTGTTATTCTAAGTGACCTCTGGAGACAGAAACTGTCTCGTAATTGCAGGGACGACTTGAGAAGGCATCCTGAGCCTATGCGGAAATGCAGAAGCACTTCCATGATCTAAGCAACCTATGTGAAGGCCTGAAAGCCAAAGCAAGATCCTCTTATTACAAAGCTGTCCAACAAAACGTTTTCCTAGTAACACTGGAGGTCCATCAGTCACTCCTCCTGGTCTGGAAATGCCAGAAATGTCCTCCATGGTCCTTGTGAGAGTCAAGATCTTTTCAAAATCACTTCAGGAGCCACAGAACCACTCCATCCTACCTGAAATTGCAGAATGACTCTCAACCAGAGTCTCGAAAATATATTCATTGATAGTTTTGATTCCTGGGAGCGGCTATTGCTTGCAAAAGATGTACCAGAGACTAGACATTTTCTGTCTCCTCACTTGTCCGGGGAAGACTGAAGTTTTTCTGAAACACAGAGATGGGAATCTGACCCTCTGAGCAGCCTCAGGATTTTCTAAGTCTTCCAAGCAGAGTGGAAATTCTGGTGAGGACCCATTGCACCCCCTGATGGTCTGGAATCACATAGGATGATGCGTTTAAACAACTCAAGGTGGAGATTTATTTTCTGAGATATTCCAAGGAGGAGGGACACAGCTGGACCAGATGTTAGAAGGGTAGCTGAGCATTAAGTGCCTATGTAGTGTTTGCAGCTTAATGTCCCATGCAGAAGGGGAATCTGGGCTCTTGTGTTAGAATTCAGTGTAATTCTGGGGTCCTGCTTTCCTTCCAGGAAATCCAACTTCCAACTGAATGTCTGGATGAACTACTGAAAGCCACTGAGTGTCCTGCAGCAGGTGAACTGTGGCCAGAGCCCAAGGATGAAGGGGGCTCCCTCTGTCTGTGACTGTGAAGAGGAAGCCTGAGGTGAAGCAGACCCAGGCCCCAGAAGGATGGAAAAAATGAGGTAGGGAGTGAGGGGACCTCAGGAGAAGACTGAGGTCTGCAGAATCCCAGGGTCAAAGAGACAGTGCGGTGTCCTGGTGGTGTCCTTGATGTTCCAAGAGGGGCGATAATCCATCTCCTGCGTAAAAGCTTCATATGGGCTGAGGAGGGGAGAAGTGAACAGAGAGGAAGCAGGGAAGGCCAAGACAGCGACCAGCCTTAGAGCAATTTTAACCAGAAATGGACACTGTCCCCGGACCCCATCGCGGGGTTGCAGGCCAAGGACCGTCTCCAGGCAATGCATAGCTCCCTTGTCAGGTTAGTGGGAGTAGGGATTGTGACATCTGCAGGGGTGTGGAAGGCTGGGCGACGGGAGTAGCTTACTGGGCTGCACCAGAAATACTGAACTTCTTTTCCATCAGTGAAATCCACTTCCGGGTCAGAAAAAACTGCAAGTTCTGGAGGGGCAGGGCCTAGGAGGAGGTCAGGGCCTGAGCCTTCCTGGTTTGACCCCCCTACCCCCCATGTTTCTGGGTCTATCCTCACTTCCACCCAGCGGATCTTGAGTAACCTCTTTTGAGTCCCCACAAGTGCGTTGTGTGCAGTGGGGCCAGGCTGCTTCATCCACTGCACGTTAAATGTTTCCAACACTTTCCGGACAAAGCTTAGAGTTGTCAGATCACTGACTTTGAATGTTGACCTGGTTCCTTTTGAACAGAGTAAAATCTATTGAAATTTAAGGTCACCTCTTTTCATGGATGGTGAAGAGGCAGGCTGTTCAGGCGCAACTGCCCTCAGGTCTGGAGGGCGGCGGAGGTCACTGTGGGTGGTGGGTGAATCCGGAACCTCTGTGACTCTAGACTTTCAAATATTTCATTTTTTCTTTTGCAGTTTTTGTTTGTTGTTGCTTGCTTTTTTTTTTTTTTTTTTACAATGGGACCTGGAATGTAAGATGCCAAACTAGCCTGTGGGGAACATGGATTTTCACAACAGTAACCACAGCATGTAGTTTCCATTTCTATTCCCTGTTCATGTGGGAGGCAGAGAAGGAAATCAGTGCTCAGTTCCAGGGACATCACAGGACTAGGACATGTACAGTGAGGGTGGAAGGCAGAGGCATTGCTTTAGAAAAATAAAATTACTGCATGAACACATATATGTATGTATATGGATGTATGTACACAAACATGCATATTTATAGATTCTGTTCTTTCTCTCTATATATGATTTTCTTTATTTCACACTTGATATGTTTTTTTATTATACTTTATGTTCTAGGATACATGTGCACAACGTGTAGGTTTGTTACATATGTATACATGTGCCATGTTGGTGTGCTACACCCATTAACTCGTCATTTACATTAGGTATATCTCTTAATGCTATCCTTCTCCCCTCCCCCCACGCCACATCAGGCCCCAGTGTGTGATGTTCCCCTTACTGTGTCCAAGTGATCCCATTTTTCATTTCCCACCTATGAGTGAGAACATGCGGTGTTTGGTTTTCTGTTCTTGTGATAGTTTGCTGAGAATGATGGTTTCCAGCTGCATCCATGTCCCTACAAAGGACGTGAACTCATCCTTTTTTATGGCTGCATAGTGTTCCATGGTGTGTATGTGCCACATTTTCTTAATCCAGTCTGGCACTGATGGACATTTGGGTTGGTTCCAAGTCTTGGCTATTGTGAATAGTGCTGCAGTAAACATACATGTGCATATGTCTTTATAGCAGCATGATTTATAATCCTTTGGGAATATACCCAGTAATAGGATGGCTGGGTCAAATGTTATTTCCAGTTCTACATCCTTGAGGAATCACCACACTGTCTTCCACTGTGGTTGAACTAGTTTACAGTCCCACCAACAGTGTAAAAGTGTTCCTATTTCTCCACATCCTCTCCAGCACCTGTTCTTTCCTGACTTTTTAATGATTGCCATTCTAACTGGTGTGAGATAGTATCTTATTGTGGTTTTGATTTGCATTTCTCTGATGGCTAGTGATGATGAGCATTTCTTCATGTGTCTGTTGGCTGCATAAATGTCCTCTTTTGAGAAGTGTCTGTTCTTATCCTTTGCCCACTTTTTAATGGGGTTGTTTGTTTTCTTCTTGTAAATTTGTTTGAGTTCTTTGTAGGTACTGGATATTAGCCCTTTTTCAGATGAGTAGATTACCAAAATTTTCTCCCATTCTGTAGGTTGCCTGTTCATTCTGATGGCAGTTTCTTTTGCTATGCAGAAGCTCTTTAGTTTAATTAGATCCCATTTGTCTATTTTGGCTTTTTTTGCCATTGCTTTTGGTGTTTTAGACATGAAGTCCTTGCCTATGCTTATGTCCTGAATGGTATTGCCTAGGTTTTCTTCTAGGGTTTTTATGGTTTTAGGTCTAACATTTAAGTCTCTAATCCATCTTGAATTAATTTTTGT
>NW_022301713.1:0-1554 GCF_002776525.5 Piliocolobus tephrosceles | reverse complement strand
GAGCCACCGTGCCTGGCTGGTGTACTGTTCTAATAGAATGCAGACACAATGCTAAGTGTGAATCTTAAAAACTTAGTATTGAGTAAAAGAAGGCAGATGCAGCAGGATACAGACTATTACTCCAATTATGTAAAAGAAAAACCAGGCAAAATCAGACTTTACTTTAGGCATATTAAAAATACATAATGATGACAGACACTGAGGTCAGGAGTTCAACACCAGCCTGGCCAACATGCAAAACCCCGTCTTTACTAAAAATACAACAATTATCCAGGCATGGTGGCATGTAGCCCATGCCTGTAATCCCAGCTATACAGGAGGCTGAGGCTGCAGTGAGCCAACATCACACCACTGCATTCCAGCATGGGTGAAACAGAGAGGTTCCATCTCCAAAAAAAAAAAAAAAAAAAAAAAAAGAAGAAGAAGAAAAGAAAGAAAATACATAATAAAATTACAAATAGAAGCAAGGAGAAGATGGCAGATATCCACCCCTGGAAGTTGTGGGTCACGCCTGTAATTTCAGCACTTTGGGAGGCTAAGACGGGAGAATCATGAGGTCAGAGGTTCAAATGCAACCTGGCTAGCACGGTGAAACCTCAAGTCTAAAAAACAAACAAACAAACAAACAAACAAACAAAAAGAAAAGAAAACACCTGGGCCAGGAGTGGTGGCTCACACCTGTACTTCCAGCACTTTGGGAGGCTGAGGCAGGAGGATTGCTTGAGCCCAGGAGTTGAAGGACAGCCTACAGTCTTGGCAACATAGTTAGCCTCTATCTCCATTAAAAAAAGAAAAAAGGTCAGGAGGTGGATGTGGCAGTGAGCTGAGATCTCGCCATTGCACTCCAGCCTGGGTGACAGGCCGAGACACTATCTCCAAAAAAAAAAAAAAAAAAAAAGATAAAGAGAATAATTGATGAAAGTATGCACAATAACACTAAAATGTTGACTTTAAAGTGATCTACTGAATGGGGTACATGAGAGAAAAAGTTACTTAACATTTTTATACCTATTGAATTGTATAATCTATGTATGCATTACAAATTTAAATGTATAATAATGCAGATAACTGAAATGTGGGTATGCTTTGATTAGGACTTTGCATTTCCCATTTGCTCAAATTCCTCATGATTCTAGATGCAAATGAATAGAAATACAAAATGTAAGGAGACATAGCTTCTGATAGCCCTTTCTTTTTTCCACGTTTTGTGTCTCTGCCTGTAGTTTACCTTATGAGTCCATATGGCTAGTGAACAAAATATTTTTCAGTTGGATACCTGTGACCAAGCATTGCAAGTTGAAGATATTTCTGAATCTTGGACCTCTTATTCACAGTGAAGCCTGCCCAGGCATAATAAAGCTTAGAGGAATGTAAAAGGTTGTTGAATGGATAATCATTTTCTGGTGAGCAATAATTAAAGGTAACGTAAAATAAGACAATTATTGCTTTTCATCATATCTTGAAAGAACTCCTACAGTCAATGATTTTGAAAAAAAAAAAATCTAAGTTCACTCTTTTATTTTCTATAATGAAAAGATATTATCCACTAGAAGT
>NW_022301711.1:0-2991 GCF_002776525.5 Piliocolobus tephrosceles | reverse complement strand
ATCAGATAGTTCTGTTAGAAAATTTCCTGAAGAATGCAAATATTTGTCCCCTTCTTATCCTCTTCCCTGCCAATGCACACATTTTTAGCTCCATGCCTGGAGTGTGGATGTGATCATGGGAGCCACCATGAATCTGAGGGAGCCTTAAGGACAGAAGACATCTACTAAAGAAAGCAGAGATAAGGACCCAAGTTTTCCATGACTTTTTGGAGTTTTCATACCAACCCTGGACTGTCTTCTCATGCTTACTTTAGAGGCAAGAGTAAACCCATTTGTGTTCAGCCATCAAAGTTTAGTTTCTGTTTCTGGCAGCACTTTATAGTTTCTAACTGACACAGAAGTTGATCTCTGTGCAGATAAGAAATGTCTCCCATATCACACAGCAAGTAAATAGTAGAGCTGACTATAAATCCGTCAGTGTTTCAAAATATTTTATTCACTCCATATCACTGAATGCTCCCTCCCCTTTTAATGCTTTCTGCTGTCTTCTTAACTTACAGGTAGAAAACTGTAGCCAGAGGGACAGTCAGGACTGTGCCTGAAACCTTCTATCAATCAGGGCAGAGGTTTTCAGGATTTCTAGAAAATTACATTAGGAAGATCTAAATGATCCCAATACATCACCATGACTTCTCCATGGCACCTGCACCATACAATGACAACGAAATTGTTGTCATCAAGTGGGAGAATATTTTGCACAGCACAATCTTTCTGATACATCACAGTGGCTGTCAACTGTTAAATCATGCTGAAAATGGTGAAAAGAATTAAAAGTATAGGGTCTCAGCACTTATCCCTGTCAGCCAAGCAGTTGAAATAAATACACGACTATCTAGGAAAATTGAAACCAGTGTGCCACCTCACGGACTTCTACATCCTTCCCAAAACAAAACAAAACAAAACAAAACAAAACAAAACAAAACAAAACAAAATGAAAACACAGAGCCCTAGAGTTCATTAAGAGTTCTGAAACAGGCAGTATTAAGAAACAAAAAATGGTGCAGTCCACATATTCCATCAGCTCCTCAAGAATCACTCCCAAAGTTTTTTGTGTCCCATGCCATCTTAATTGGGAGCAATAGGTTGTTTATACTGCAGGGAGACAATAGTAAATGGTTTATCCATGTTGCCCACAACCAGAGATTACCCAGAATTTGTTTTTCCCTTTTTCTGGTCTCTTCCAGAAATTCAACCTATTTTCTTCCAGGAAACCACTTCTGTCACTCAAGTCTGTCCAGCTTTCACTAGACATGTCCTTTTACCCTATGGGGTTTCATGGATGGAAGATTTTTCATAAACCAAAACAGAGATTGTCTTTCTCATTAGATGTTTTGCTTAGTAGATATAGAGAAGATTTATGTCCACATGGATTATTCTCACCTGGAACTTCTTTTCATCTTGCCAAAGCCAGCCTTCTAAGTTGTCAACAAGTTTTATCCATATGTCTTTGCAGTCATTTTAGGCAGTTAAATGGAATATCTATCTTTTATTTTTCGCTACAAGTGACTCTCTTGGCGTATTTTAATTTACCATTAAATATACCATTCAGTATATTTTTATTTACCATTTCACTTCAAAGATAACATGGTGCATTAGTTTCCTCGGGCTGCTGTAACAAATTACCACAGACTGTGTGGCTTAAAGTAATATAAATATATTTGCTCACAATCCTAAAAGCCAGGAGTTTGAAATCAAGATGTCCTCAGGTCTACACTCCCTCCCAAGGCTCCGGAGAGAATCCAGTCCATGCTTTTCTTTTGATGGCTGCTTGTAATCCTTAGGATTCCTTGGATTGTGGCTCCTTTTGTCTTCACTTTGCTGCTTCCTGTGACATCTGTGTTTTCTTTTTTTTCTGTTAGAAGAACATTTCTCATTAGATTTAGGGCCTGCCCAGGTAATCCAGGATGATCATATCTGAAGATTTGAACTTTATTATATGTGCAAAAACCCGTTTCTTAAATAGGTTAACATTTCACAGATGTTGGGGATTTGGGCTTATCTTTCTAGGTTCTACCTTTCAACTTACTACAAATATAGTAAGATCAAAATGGGGTATGTGCCACAGAGTGTAACAAGGGCTTTACCAAACTAGTTTCTAGTTTTGTTTTGTCTTGTTTTTAGTTTTGGTTGCCTAATTACTGTCTATTTTACTTGGGCTAAGACAGTATACAATATTTTCTGCTCTTTTCAGCAAAAGTTCAAGTCTGTCTATAGCTCAACTCAGTCCTAAACTATGCTGGTGTCCTCCAAAACTGGCTTATATAGAAACATGTATAATCAATATTTCATAGGTTTATATTCTTCAGAAAAAAATACTAATGAGATACAATCTGGTTTCATTGGTCTAGATTTCTCTTCTAGATATGTTGCCTGATAATCAGCAATATTGGAAGATCAGATTTCTAGCCTCATCTACCTACGTAGACAATATTATTTATCAACTTATTCAGAAAAAATATTTTAATCAGATGACAAGGATAGAAAATACATAAAAACATTTGAGGGAGTTCTGACCTCACCTGCATTGTAACTCTAGATCTTTGGTTACTCCACTGACTGAT
Source organism: Piliocolobus tephrosceles (assembly GCF_002776525.5). Classification (NCBI taxonomy): domain Eukaryota; kingdom Metazoa; phylum Chordata; class Mammalia; order Primates; family Cercopithecidae; genus Piliocolobus; species Piliocolobus tephrosceles. The sequence continues at coordinate 430 of NW_022301711.1, read as the reverse complement.
AAATATTTATAACTTTCATTTAATTTTCTTTTACCCTATGGAAAGCTTAATGACTTCTCGAAATATTTATTTCACTTACTGTGGAAAACTTGACATAATCAGAACAGCATAGTTTATAATTTTAGCTACACTAATAATGATTATTTATCAGAAACAGTTACTTTAATTTCCTTCTTTAGCACAGTCCCATAAAGCTAATTAATTATGTCAATTGTATCATACAGTGCTTATAGATGGGTGTTTACAGAAATTGCTTGTAGAAATTCTTCTATATGTAGTTTGGCAGAGTAAATTTCTACTTTCAATTTGTATTCTTCCTTGTTCCACCAGATGAATAATTGTCCTTTTGGAGAAAGAAACCAATATAGAGTATGATATTTTCCAAGGTCCCATGGTAGTCAGCCTAAGCCTGTCATACAAATGGATTAAT
>NW_022301710.1:0-9070 GCF_002776525.5 Piliocolobus tephrosceles | reverse complement strand
TTACTTGTAAATTTATTTATAGATACATTTACATTCTACCCTTTTGCAATCTATTTATCTATTTTTAAGTCTGTGGTAGTAATTCGTATCATGACCTGGAACACTACTATAGTTTTAACTAATATGAACATCCCCATGGCGTTATTATCATCAGGAATGAAAAAATGGCAGATTATAACCAAGCCCAACTCACTAATCTCCCCATCCCTACACAGAATGTCCTGGTATAAGTGGACTGATGGCTAAAACAGGAATTGTTTGTGTTTTCTAGAAATGAGGAATATATTGAGAACATCAAATATGCATTTACTGGCAAATTCATCCTCTTTCTGAGGGGGGAGTCCACTGATTTCCAGTGTCTTTTATTCTACATACTTGCTTTCTTCTCTCTCTCTCTCTCTCTTTTTGCTTTTTTTTAAAGAGATGGGGTCTTGCTATGTTGTGCAGGCTGAAGTGCAGTGGCTATTCACAGGCACAACCATAGTGCAGTACAGCTTCAAATTCCTGGGCTCAAGCTAAGAGTACAGGCGTGGGCCACTGTCCCCGACTCTGCTTCCTTCTCCTCAAAGTTCTTCAAGTGGCCCCAAATTACCACCTCTTCAGTTTGCAGGCCCTTCTGTTACTAGAAGGGGTGGCCACAAGGAATGTTTCAGATGTTGTTTCTGTATCTGGCCTGCCTCCTCCCTCAGTCGTGAATTAGGATCAGCACTATTTCCTGTTTTTCCCTCAGAAGCAATTTGTCCCTTTTCACTGTCACATCTTACCAGGAAACATCCAGCTTTGCACCCCACTTCATCAAAGGAATGAAATTGTGTGGTTTAATTAAGGTCAGGGCCAATGGATTAAGAGAAAAAAATTCTGAAAGTTCAAGGCTTATTATATAGCATATATATATATACACACACATATAATTATGTAGCTCATTATATATAGTTATAGCTCATTTTATTTTCTTGAAAAGTAAATATAAAAGTAAAAAATATATATTATTATATGCGTTTATTATATATAGTTATAGCTTTTCTTTTCCTTTCTTTTTTTAAATTAAAAAAAAATTTTTTTTGAGATAGAATCTGGCTCTGTCGCCCAGGCTGCAGTGCAGTGGCACAATCTTGGCTCACTGCAACCTCTGCCTCCCAGGTTCAAGTGATTCTCCTGCCTCAGCCTCCTGAGTAGCTGGGACTACAGGCATGTGCCACTACTGCCCGGCTAATTTTTGTATTTTTAATAGAGAAAAGGTTTAACCATGTTGGCCAGGCTGGTCTTGAACTCCTGACCTCAGGTGATCCACCTGCCTCCGCCTCCCAAAGTGCTGGGATTATAGGTGTGAGTCACTGTGCCCGTCCAGCTTTTATTTTCCTGAAAAGTAAATACAAAAGTATAAGTAAAATTAAATTAAATATACAACTAAAAGAACCCTAACTACATGGTTAGTATGTACCCTCCGATATAAACGTAAAAATTCTAATCTTATTTTTAAAGAGGTGCTTTTAAATTCCTTAAAATATGAGTAATAGCAATCCAACCAGCAGTAAAAGGGTTCAAACTGCAGAGAAAAAAAATTGCAATTCTACCAAGAAGGAGCCGTACTTTCTGTGAAGGAACATGCACGGTGGCCAGCCCTGACTCAGCACAGATGGGACAATAATAGCTTAAATCAAATTCTTCTACTGCAGGATTATCCATTTCGTTAGGGATTTGGATTCCGAGAGAACTGTGCATTTTTGCTCGTTCTTATTCTCAAAATAATAACATCCTTTCCTTGAGCCAGTCAATTTTATTTAAAGTTCCCTATAGCTAAGACTGCTATAAGCTATAATATCCAGCAGAGTCTTTTGCATGTTGCAAAGAAATGTCAAAGTATATTACTTTTTGTGGTGCAACTCCCATAATCTCCCCCTTTCGATCTCATTTTTATTTAAATTGTAGCAGGACAGAAGACAAATATTGAATTTCTCTATTACCCCTAGTTTGTGACCCATGTCAAATTATTTTTATCTCGGTGGAATATGTTTCCACGACACATATTTTTAATATATAATTTTACATAATGAAGTATGAATGACTATTCATGGTAAAACTTGAAAAAAAAAGCGTCGATGTTGCATTAATTGCTTGAGCATCCTCTGTATAAACAATAGAATTATTTCTAATATTTGCTTGAATACACTATTTTTCTTGTGAAGAACCCGCTAATGGAGTCAGCAGAGTACATGCATACAGGGAAAAATTAATCTATGCCTGTCTTTATTATGATAATGGTATCCTTTTCTCTCAAGAAATTAAAACCCATTGCATCCATCCTGAAACCCCCTTGTAATGGTGTTAGAAGATGTTATCCTTCATTACTTATCAAAATGATAGTGTTTGTGAAAGCTCTTTGTAAGCGATAAAGTACTATTCATATTTAAATTGGTGTCTTTGTTAGCTTAATGCTTATTTATATTTGAAGTCAAAATGAGACACCTGGAGATTCTTGTTTGGTTCCCCTCATTATCCTTAGATACTGAGACTAGGATTTGGATACAGGGAGTAACCAGGGGAGGTGATCTCAGGCAGCCTAGTGAGGGACTGGGGAGCATTACACAGGCGAGGGAAGAAGTCAGCAAAAAAGGGTGAATTACTGAGTAACTGTAACTGTGGAGAAAGGCAGCTTAGCAGAACCAGGCAGCCTGCTAATTGTCTCACTGAGGACAATGAAGCTGAGATATTTAGCCACTGACTTCTGTCCTTCATTTGGTTAAGGGCTGCGCCTGGCATTGATAAATCCCTGGCACTTCCTGGACACCCTGAGCACAGGCTAAGCCAGCTCTGAAGGTACTAGAGAAAGCTGTTGGGCAGAGATGCAGAGAGACAAGGGTGGCTGCTTGAGGTGAGGAGCATGTGCAGGGCTTCCACAGTAGCTGCAACTGGAACCCAGGGTCAAGGGCATATAGGGCAGGGCATTTGTGGTGGTTGCTAAGAAGTCAGCTACCATATACAGCTCAGAAGCAAAGCTAGGAGCAGATTTCTGGGATCTGATTTGCGCAGCCTATCTCGGGCCCAGGTCTAACATAAACAGTTTGCATGAGTGCAGCATCCTAGGTGAAGTTACCTTGAGTTCCTCTAATACTGTGTGTTGGTGCCACGATTTGCTATTTTTAGATGTCAGGATTGAAGTGCTGTTCAGCCTCTGCTACGTTTTATGAAATTTATTGATACAGCTTGAGAGGCAGCACATCCTAGTATGATTTGTTCTGACCTTGGGTTTTCATTAGAATCATCCAAAAGGCTTTGAAGGAAAATTCTAACGCCTGGGTCACATTCATTTAAAGTAGGATCTCTAGGGTGGGGCCAAAGTCTTGGCTGTGTGTGTTTTAACCCTTCAGATGATTCTTATGTGCAGCCATTACTGAAATGACTGCACATAAGAATGAAGATAACAAAGAAAGCATAACTTTGGAACAACCTTGAAATCAGATGGCCTTGAGTGTAGATTTCCAACTTTCTATGAGTAGCATACGTTCTCTGGGGCTCAGTTTCCTTATTTGTAAAGCAGGGATATTATATCTATGTCACAGACTTATTTGAGAATTAAATGAATTAAATGAATGCTGAAAAATGTTACTGTCATGCCAGGCACACAGTTGGCGCCTAATAAATGTCAGTTCTCACCTTCCCAGCATTGGCCAACTTGCTCAGAAAAGTACTACTGTGTCTCTGTACTTTGGAAAATGAAAATTAAGTTTTCACATGTAGGTGGAAAGGATACAGTTGTAAGAACAAATGGAAGAGGGCAGGATAGGATTGTTACTCTGGTAGGAGTTAATGAAAGAGAATATAACAAGAGAAAAAACAACTAGTTGAAAATGAAAACAAGAAACCCACTAACTGGATGAAATACAATTGGTCAAAGGCTTCATCTGGAAGGGATTTAGTTTGGCATGACGGTCAGTCACTGTCAGAGATTAGTGGATACTGTGAAGTCAGGCTTTACCCTCATGGAGTATCTATATGGAGTTTACATCTTAATTGGAAATACCTTCAAGTGCAGGTAAAATATTTACGGGGAGCTTTTATAACACTCTATGTTAGGCTAAGTACCCTCCTCTGGGTTTGTTAGACTACCTTTCAATTAGCATTTAATATTATATTTAAAGTAACTATGTATTGACTAGTAGACGGTGAGTTTCTTTTGGGAAGAACTGTGTTTATTCATCAACAATATCTGGTACACAAGTAGAAGTTCATCAATTATCAACCTAAGCCAAAACAGAGGCTGGGTCATTGTGGTAGGCCTTGAGGTTGCCTCTGCCAGCAAGTGGCGGCCTTAATCCCTTCCTCTTCATTTCATGAATGCTAAATTTGTCCAGTTAGAGGAGATTTCAGGGGAAACAAAATTCTACACCCATTTTGCTTCCATAAAGAATGTGAGTCCTGCTGTTAGGGTGGCTTTTGTCAAAAAGATAAGAGATAGCAAGTGTTGGTGAAGGTATGGAGAAAAAAAGACCCTTGTACACTGTTGCTGGGAATGTAGATTGGTACAGCCACTGTGGAAAACAGTATGGAGATTCCTAAAGAAATTAAAAATATAACTACCATATGACCCAGCAAACTCTCTTCTGGGCATATACTCAAAGGAAATGAAATCAGCATTTCATTTCCTTTCATATGAGGTATCAGCAAGATACCTTGTAAAGATATCTGCACTCCCATGTTTATTCCAGCATTATTCCCAATAGCCAAGACATGGAAACAACTTCAGTGTCCATCAACAGATGACTGGATAAAGAAAATGTGGTACATATATACAATAGAGTATTATTCAGCCTTATAAAAGGAGATTCTGCCATTTTCCACAACATAGATGAACCCAGAGGATGTTACGCTAAGTGAAATAAAGTAGGTACAGAAAGAAAAATATCACACAATCTCACTTACATGTAGAATCTTTTTTTTTTTAAAAAGAGAAATTTATAGAAACAGAGTAGAACAGTGGTTACCAGGTGTGGGGGAAATGAGAAGATGTAGGTTAAAAGGCACACAGTTACAGTTATGTAGGAAAAACAGGTCTAGAGATTTAATGTACAACAGGAGGACTATAGTTAATAACATTGCATTGTGTACTGGAAATTTGCCAAAAGCATAGGTTTTAGGTGCTCTTACCATCAAAAAAGAAAAGAAAAAATGAAAGGAAGAAAAGTAACTATATGATAATTTACTTGACTGTAGTAATCACTTCACCATATGTATCAAAACATCATGTTGTAACAGTTAGATGAAGAAATAAGATCTAGTGTTGGGCAGCACAGTAGGGTACCTATAGTTAACAATAAAGTATTGTATATTTCAAAATAACTAGAAGAGCCGGGCGCGGTGGCTCAAGCCTGTAATCCCAGCACTTTGGGAGGCCGAGACGGGCGGATCACGAGGTCAGGAGATCGAGACCATCCTGGCTAACATGGTGAAACCCCGTCTCTACTAAAAAATACAAAAAACTAGCCGGGCGAGGTGGCGGGCGCCTGTAGTCCCAGCTACTCCGGAGGCTGAGGCAGGAGAATGGCGTAAACCCGGGAGGCGGAGCTTGCAGTGAGCTGAGATCCGGCCACTGTACTCCAGCCTGGGCGACAGAGCGAGACTCCGTCTCAAAAAAAAAAAAAAAAAAAAAAAAACAATAACTAGAAGAATAGATTTGGAATGTTACCAACACGAAGAAATGATAAAGGCTTAAGGTGATGGATACCCCAATTACCCAGATTCGATCATTACCCATTGTATGCTTGTATCAAAATATCACATGTACCCCATAAACATGTACAACTATTACATATCTGAAAAAATTAAAAATAAAAAATCATGTTGTACAACTTAAAGGTATAAAATAAAAAAATTTAAATCATGCTAATCTTTAGTAGACAGTATTACGTGGGAAGGCAGAGAAAAGAGTCACACATAAATGGAGGTAGGGCCCCTACTACTGGACTTTATCAGTTATGTGAGCCAATTTTGCTTGAGTCGGCTTTTCTGTACCTTACAATCCAAAGTTCCCATATGGATATGGTTATATATAGTCATATGTTACACAAAAGTATAGTGAATGCATTCACTTTAGATAAGCAGGATAATGATTAAATTTCTGAGCATCAATAGTTGCATTAGTTGGAATTTTCTGAAGCAGATGACAAAGCAAGGAAAAAAGACATTAAGTGAAAAGGGATTTATTGGAAGGATCTTGGGATAACTTATTATGTGTCTGTCTCAGCAGGACAGTGATAGGGAAAGATGCCCATAGACACAATTAAAGGAATATGTTTTCTGTGATAGCAAAAGATACAGAAATTTAACTGTATCCAACAGCCTCACAAAGCAGGAGATGATGCAGCTTGCATCCTGGATTCTTCAGAGATCTCTTTAAGGAAGGTGAGCACAGATCGAGAATTTTGCTGGGTGGAAGAAGCTCTCACCTTCCTCTTCTCTTGGGATCTTTCTCTCTTAGCTCCTTCAGTCATACCAAAGAGCCTGGCTACCTGCTTGCCTATTCACCAGTTTAAGAAATGGAAGCACGGCCGGGCGCGGTGGCTCAAGCCTGTAATCCCAGCACTTTGGGAGGCCGAGACGGGCGGATCACGAGGTCAGGAGATCGAGACCATCCTGGCTAACACAGTGAAACCCCGTCTCTACTAAAAAATGCAAAAAACTAGCCGGGCGAGGTGGCGGGCGCCTGTAGTCCCAGCTACTCGTGAGGCTGAGGCAGGAGAATGGCACAAACCCGGGAGGCGGAGCTTGCAGTGAGCTGAGATCCGGCCACTGAACTCCAGCCTGGGTGACAGAGCGAGACTCCGTCTCAAAAAAAAAAAAAAAAAAAAAAAAAAGAAATGGAAGCAAAACAATGTCCAGTACATTTTTCCTGTTTACCACAAGACTGGTGGTGACGTCAAAAGTTAATTTAAGGTCGATACACTTGCTTTTGCCTGTAGTATCAGCTACTTGGGAGGCAGAGGTGGAAGGATCATTTGAGCCCAGGATGTTGAGATTGCGGTAAACTATTGTATTAGTTTGTTCTTGCATTGCTATAAACAAATACCTGAGACTGGGTCATTTGTAAAGAAAGGAGGTTTAATTGGCTCACGGTTCTGCAGGCTGTACAGGAAGCATAATTCTGGCATCTGTTTGGCTTCTGGGGAGGTCTCAGAAAACTTATAATCATGGCAGAAGGAGAAGGGGGAGCTGACACTTCACATGGCTGGGAGCAGGAGGAAAAGAGAGATGGGGGAGGTGCCACACACTTGTAAACAACCAGATCTCAGAAGAACTCACTATTGCCAAGACAGCACCAAGGGGGATGGTGTTAAACTATGAGAAACAGAAACCACCCCTGTGATCCAATCACCTCCCACCAGGCTCCACCTCCAACATTGGGGATTACAATTCAACATGAGATTTGGGTAGGGACAGACACACATCCAAACCATTTCAGCCATCATTGCACCACTGCACTCCAGCCTGGGCAACAGAATGAGACCCTGTGTATTAGTCTGTTGTCAAATTGCTATAGAGAAATACCTGAGAATGGGTAATTTGTAAAGAAAAGAGGTTTAATTGGCTCATGGTTCTATGGGCTGTGCAGGAAGCATAGCGGCTTCCGCTTCTAGGGGGGCCTTAGGAAGCTTCCAATCATGGTGAAAGGCAAAGGGGAAGCGAGCCATCTTGCATAGTGGCAGCAGGAAGAAGAGCGAGAAGGGGAGGTGCCACACACTTTTAAACAACCAGCTCTCGTGAGAACTGTACCACAAGACAGCACCAAGGGGATGGTGCTAAACTATTCATGAAGGATTCACCCCCATGATCCAATCACGTCCCACCAGGCCCCACTTCCGACATTTGGGTTTACAATTTGACATGAAATTTGGGTTGGGACATAGATCCAAACAATATCGCCCTGCCTCTTAAAAAAAAGGTTAACTTACCACCAGTTTCTGGATCTGAGCCTTCAGGCCTGCCTGAAGTCCATTCCAGGCTCCCAGAATAAAGGATAGGCTCAACAAACTGAGTCTTGAGGAAGCAAGAAACAAGGACACCTTGGGAACCTCAGGGACAAGATAGGAATCCTGCTGTCATCAAGACTCTGCTTGTCTCCTGTCTCTGCTTCTCTTTGCAGGTTTCAACTAAAATGTTGAAACCTTGGTTGTTATGCAGCTTCAAGGGCTCACATTCTCCTAGCATAAACACCTGAAAAGAAATGATTCTCTTAACATCCAGGGCAGGCCTCCGACAGAGCAGACTTGGGTCATGCATCCTCTCTTATGAATTGGATTAAAGTGGGGGTGGGAAGTGGAGGAGTGGTGACGAGGGTTGGGGAACAGGTATTATGATTAGCTGCCATTAAAACCACACAGTTGGAGCAGTGAGGGTACATCTTCCAAGAGAAAGAGTGAGTCCTTCTCAGAAAATGGGGTGTTGACTATGTAAAATAAGTAGTACCACAACAGTAAGTAGTAAACCTTCAAAATCCAAATAACCTTCACCACTGACAACACTCATCTTGTTCAGGAAGAGATGTCATCCCTAAGCAACTCATTTCTTTAAAAATGGTGACTGACAGTGTTGTTTTTCTAATCATGTTCATGACAAATATTGCTCTGCTCCTGTCCCTTCAGGAAAACATTAAAGGTTGGGCATGGTGGCTATTCCTGTAATGTCAGCATTTTGGGAGGTCAAGGAGGGCGGATCGCTTGAGCCCAGGAGTTTGAGACCAGCATGGGCAGCAGGATGAAACCCCATCTTTACAAAAAAAAAAAAAAAATTAGCTGGGTGTGGTGGTGTGCACCTGTAGTCCCAGCAACTCAGGAGGCTGAGGTGAGAGAATGGATTGAGCCCAGGAGGTTGAGGCTGCAGTGATCTTTGACTGTGCCACTGCATTCCAGCATGGGTAACAGAGTGAGACTGTGTCTCAAAAAATGAAAGAAAGATGGCCGGGCGCGGTGGCTCAAGCCTGTAATCCCAGCACTTTGGGAGGCCGAGATGGGCGGATCACGAGGTCAGGAGATCGAGACCATCCTGGCCAACACGGTGAAACCCCGTCTCTACTAAA
>NW_022301708.1:3558-5406 GCF_002776525.5 Piliocolobus tephrosceles | reverse complement strand
AGCAAAGACCCTGTCATATGAAGCTCTCATTCTTTTTTTTTTTTTTTGAGATGGAGTCTCTGTCACCCAGGCTGGAGCGCAGTGGCATAATCCTGGCTCACTGCAACCTCCACCTCCCGGGTTCAAGCCATTCTCCTGCCTCAGCCTCCTGAGTAGCTGAGATGACAGGTGCACGTGCCACTACGCTCGGCTAATTTTTGTATTTTTGGTAGAGACAGGGTTTCACCCTATTGACGAGGATGGTCTCGATCTCTTGACCTTGTGATCCACCTGTCTTGGCCTCCCAAAGTGCTGGGATTCCAGTGTGAGCCACCACGCCCAGCAGGGTTGTGTATCTTTCACCGCAATTTTAGAACGTTTTCATCACCCCCAAAACAAGGCCTGTCCCCATTAGGTGTCCCCTCCCGTCCCCTTCCCCAGCCCTCGGGGAGCCAATCCCTTCCTGTCCCTGGATCAGCAGGTCCTGGACATTTCACAGACACGGGATCACACACTGCGTGGCCTTGTGTGTCTGGCGTCTCTCACTGAGTGTGACGTCCTCAAGGTGCATCTGCGCCGTGGCCTGGGTCAGAGCCTCGCTCCTGTTCACGGCTGGGTGGTGTTCCAGTGTGTGGACAGCCACGTTGTATTTGGCAAAGCATCTGTGGATGGACCCCCGGGTAGGTTTATCTGTGAATCTGTGGTTCCCCCCGAGGTGGTTGGAGCTTCTGCTCCGTTCACACTGAGGAGTCCGGGTCCTGCTTTACAGAAATGTAAGTCGTGACAGTGAGTTTCTTTAAAAAGAAGAGGAAGTGATCAGATGACAGGTGGCCCTGAGAGCGGCGGGAGCGTGAGAAGAGGGGGCTGGGGTTGGGGGGACCTCTGGGTGGGGGCTTGCTCTGAAGATGGAAAGACCCTCATTGACTCCCGGGGGCAGCAAGCATTTATTGAGCACCTACTGTATGCCTGGTCCCAGGGATGTGGCAGGGACAAAAATGGCACAGCTGCTGTCCTGGTGGGAAGACAAGATCACACCTGTAATCCCAGCACTTTGGGAGGCCAAGGCGGGTGAATCACCTGAGGTCAGGAGTTCGAGACCAGCCTGGCCAACATGGTGAAACCCTGTCTCTACTAAAAATACAAAAATTAGCTGGGCGTGGTGGTGGGCTCCTGTAATCCCAGCTACTCAGGAGGCTGAGGCAGGAGAATCACTTGAACCCAGGAGGCAGAGGTTGCAGTGAGCCGAGATCATGCCACCACACTCCAGCCTGGGCGACAGAGTGAGACTCCTTCTAAAAACAAACAAACGAAACAAACAAACAAACAAACGAAACAAACAAACAAACAAAAGCATGCATTTCCCATAGGGGGAGTTCCCGGAACCCTCCTGGGCTTCACCACTCCCCTCTGGAGGAGACCTCCTACAACATCCCCTGGCAGGTAGATGAAGCCACAGCCACTGAAACAAATGAGACAGTCAAGCTGCCCCCTCCTGCCACCCTGCCCCCCAGCAACTTCCATACATCCGGCTGTTTCAAAGAGTGGACAAGGCCAAGACCAGGACAATCCCTCAAATTAGATTCCTTGGTGTGTGTGTGGGTGTGAATGTGAGTATGTGTGTGTGTGCGCGCGCGCGTGTGTGTGTGTGTGTGCTCGCACCTGTGTGTGTGGAGGCAGGTCTGGGGGCAAAAGGAGAAGGAAATCCACCCACATCAGTGTGCATTTTCCCAGCTGAGAAGTGTCACATCACAAGTAGAAAATGGGAACAGGTCCCACGAAGCTTATGATTGTCCCGAGGCATCTGGCGAGATTCCTGTTTGGCTTGGAAAGTCATTCCTCCTTCCCATCGGCATTCCCTAATCCCTTGCT
>NW_022301708.1:1635-3458 GCF_002776525.5 Piliocolobus tephrosceles | reverse complement strand
ACACTCCAGCCTGGGCGACAGAGGGAGAGTCCATCTCAAAAAAAAAGAAAAAGATAAGTAAAGTGATCCGGGCGGAGATGGCTGCAGGGGGTGCTTGGGGCTGAAAATTAGGCTGGAGGAGGCCTAAATGAGGAGGTGATGTCTGCAGAAGCCTTGGGCGTGAGGCCTGTGGAGGTCTGGGTGACTGTGCACCAGGCCGGGGTGCAGCCAGCGCAGTGGCCCTGTGGTGGGAGCTCTGTGGGTGTCTCAGCAGTGTGGCTGCAGTGCTGTGGGGTGGGGAGGGACCTTGGGGCCCCTGCAGCAGCGTTTGCCCTGAGACCCTGCCCGAAAGCCAGGGAAGGCCCTGTTCACGCGTCACTGCCCCCATCTTCCTGTGAGGGCCGGGGCAGGGTCCAGCTTTTCTCCCTTCCTACCCCAGGTTAATAGGCAACAGGTCTGCTTCTGTATGTCTGTGGCCTGCTTTGACCTCCGTCTTCTCCTCTCCCCACGGGGTGATGCCTCTCTGCCTTAACCCATTTAGGGTTCTTGGTGCCCCAGAGACAGGGGTGGTGCTGGGGGCCTCCGGCTGTATCCTGGGAGGGCTGGGAGGAGGTTCCTTCCTGGAAGGCTGCCTGGAGGTGGTGGCTGTGCTGGATCTGATCTTGGCAGTGGAGAAGGGAAAGGGGAAGCTGGGAACTGATGAAGGGTGAGGGGCTGACACTAGGGCTTGGAGCAGGGCAGGGCGGTGGAGGAAGCAGGGCCTGGGGCGCCAGTGCTCAGGGCAGACACAGGCTCTGAGGACCGAGTATCACCTGGACTGGGAAGCAGCTGGGGTCCAGACTCCCCGAACTGCATCCCCTGCCCAGTGGGGGAAGGGGCCGCCCTGCTCCCCCCTCACCCCACACCTCGCAGCCCCGCGTGACTCCCCCACCCCCACCATGGCCAAGGTCACCGTCAGCTCTTTCCTTTCAATTAGCAGCAGGAATGTTCCCGGCACTGGGCTCGGCGCCTGCCCGGGCAGGGACCCCCTCGTTCTGGCTGGAGCTGCCCGGGCGTGGGTTCTGGAAGGACAAGTGCGACGCCCCCGTCCCACACACGCCCCTCCCGCCTCGGACAGGGCCCGCCCTGCTGGCTGGGTGACCTTGGCCGTTGCGTAACCTCTCTGGACCCTTCCAGCACCAACGCCCCGCATCGCGGAGGCCTCTGCCGGGCTCTCGTGGGGTTTGGGCCTCAGTCACTCATCTCCGGGAGCCGGATTATCTCACGCGCTCCAGACGACGCCCTCGCCGGGCCCCGAGCCGCCCACACCGCCACGCGCCGTAAAAAGCATCGCGGGGACGGGAGGCCTGTGCGCGCCGGGGTGGGCGTCGGGCGGGGGGTGTGGCGCTCCAGGGGCTCTGCGCGGCTGCCGGGAGCCAGGGAGGCTCGGAGACCCAGCACCTGCCCCAGGACCCCCAGCAGCACCAGGACCGCCGCTGCCGCGAGCCTTTCCACGCCTGTGCCCCGGACTCAGCTCCTCCGCCCAGCATGTAAGACCTTTTGTGATCTGACCTCTGCTTCCCTCCGTGAGCCCCGGGGAGCCTGAGCCTCCGCCGTCCCGCCGACCCCGGGAAGCCCCTGCAGGGGTCCTGGTCCCGGCCTCGCTGATCAAACGGGAACGAGACTCCCCCGCGCCTGCGGGCCCCGCCCGCAGGAGGACGAACGCCTGGCGAAGGCCATCTGCAGACCGCCCTGCTCGGCCTCAGTTTCCCCGTCGGTGAAATGGGGCTGACCCGGCCGCAGGAGGGAGTGAGCGCTGGGGGAGGCGTTCTCGGTTTGTGGCCGTTTCCTCAGTTTCCCCATCT
>NW_022301708.1:0-1625 GCF_002776525.5 Piliocolobus tephrosceles | reverse complement strand
AGGAGGGAGTGAGCGCGGGGGGAGGCGTTCTCGGTTTGTGGCCGTTTTGATCCGTGAGTCGTGGTCATATTTCGCTTGATTTTTCGAATCTGTGACGTGGAGCGTTCTGTCGGCCTGACCTTGGCTACCCGGCGTCGGGGGCGGGTCCGCACCCCTCCCGGATGGAAGCCCCTTCCTGGGCGAGCGCCCCCCGGACGCCCAGACGGGACCCCTCTCCCCTCCCCCAGCCGCAGCGCGGGGGAGAAATGCCCGACCCCTCCCGCCCCTCTAGGCCGCCCCAGGCCCGAAGCCTCGGGCCCCCCCAATCCCCCCCAAGGGGCGGGGGCGGGAGATGCTGCGCCGGCCCCACCCCCGCACGCCGGGCCTCGGCGTTGCCATGGGGACGGCGCGGTTGCCACGGCGACCGCCTCCCGCGGGCCCCGCCATCCATCACCCGGGGCGGCGGCGCCCGGGCCTGGGGAGGGGCGAGGGGGGCGCATCCTGCGTGTTCCGTGGAGGGGCGAGGGGGGCGCCCGGGCCTGGGGAGGAGCAAGGGGGACACCCGGGCCTGGGGAGGGGCGAGGGGGACACCCGGGCCTAGGGAGGGGCGAGGGGAGTGCCTGTGACTGGGGAGGAGCGAGGGTTGCGCCTGGGCCTGGGGAGGAGCGAGGGGGGCGCATCCTGTCCCTCCTGGGAAGGGGCCTGCGCCCTGAGGCTGCTTCCCGCGCGTCCTCTGCCCGCCCGCCTGACATTCCCCGCCCTGGCTGGCCCGGCAGGGACAAGCTGCTCGAGGACAGACACTACCGCCTTGTCTCCAGCCTGGGAGGCGGCCACACAGCCACACTCTGTCCCCGGGTCTGGTCCGAGCGGCCACCTGCCTGCCGGGTGGGGACGGGCCCTGGGCGGGCGGCGTCCGGCCTGATCCTGGGACCCAGGGGTCCCGCCGTTTTGCAGACCTCCCGCCCCAGCTCTGCTCCCTCCGGCTTGGCCTCGAGCCCGCTTACAGCTGGAAACCAGGACTGTGGGGTGGCCCGGGGCTGGTCGGTTGTTCCAGTCTGTGCCTGTGCCCTCCCTGGACGTGGCTTACAGCCATGGGAAGAGGGTGCCGGGCAGGGGGAACCGTGTGGGAGAGGCCCTGGGGTAGAGGGGCTTGTGCACAGCCAGGGGGACCCTGCAGGAATAGACCGACCAAAAGGGAAGTGAAGGGGCCGACCTGGGGGTTCCTTCAAGGGCTGATGGGAGCCAAGGAGCGTCTAGAGCAGGAGAGGGACAGGGTCTCATTATCATTATTATTTTAAGATAGGGTTTCACTCTGATGAACAGGCTGGAGTGCAGTGGCGCGATCTCGGCTAACTGCAACGTCTGCCTATTGGGTTCAAGGAATTCTCCTGCCTCAGCCTCCCCAGTAGCTGAGATTACGAGCACGCGCCACCACATTCGGCTAATTTTCGTGTTTTTAGTAGAGACAGAGTTTTGCCATGTTGGCCAGGCTGGTCTGGAACTCCTGACCTCAAGTGACCCGCCCACCTTGGCCTCCCAAAGTGCTAGGATTACAGGCATGAGCCACCGTACCTGGCCTTGATATGGATGCTTTATTGCTTAGTTTCATCTCCCTTCTTCTCTTAGAAGTTAAAATTAAATATGAT
>NW_022301707.1:0-2649 GCF_002776525.5 Piliocolobus tephrosceles | reverse complement strand
CACGGGAGGCTAAGACAGGAGAATCGCTTGAACACAGGAGGCGGAGGTTGCAGTGAGACAAGATCACACCATTGCACTCCAGCCTGGGCCACAAGAGTGAAACTCCATCTCAAAAAAATTTTTTTTTTCAAAAATGTGAACAGAATACATAGTGCTTCACCAACACACACACACACACACACACACGCATTAACTTTTTTATTTTCAAGAAGTCTCATTTGGACTAAAAGTTCTAGTGCAAATCTTATTTGGACCTGTCATGTGTGTCCTTTTTAAGGAAAAAAAAAAAAAACTCACTGAATAAATGTTATTTCTATATGAGATGTTTAAAGGCCATGTAAAGGCACAGCAACAAGGAAGACAGACTTTGCCAGAAGTCAAATCTAACAGCACCTGGATCTGGACTTCCTACCTCCAGAACTGTGAGAAAATACATTTCTGTCATTTAAGCCACCCAGTCCATGGTATTTTGTTATGGCATCTCTACCTCACTAGCACAACTTCTAAGGCAAAGCAAGGTGGGGGACCCTCCTCTGAACAGACATCATGGCTTTTCAGAAAACTACTACCATAAGTGATAGGGCAATAAATTAGCTACATTGAAAAAGATACGTAAATAGGTAGGTGGATAGATGCCTCCCAAAACACCATGAGTGTATATCAATTCTAAATTAGGTTAATGACATACATTTTATATTATTTTTTGATATGGAATTTCATTCTGTCACCCAGTCTGGAGTGCGCTGGCACAATCTTGGCTCAGTGCAACCTCTGCCTCCCAGGTTCAAGCAATTATCCTGCCTCAGTCTCCCCAGTAGCTGGAATTACAGGCGTGTGCCACCCGCCTAGCTAATTTTTTGTATTTTTAGTAGACATGGGGTTTCACCATGTGGGCCAGGCTGGTCTCAAACTCCTGACCTCAAGTGATCTGCCCACCTCAGTCTCTCAAAGTGCTGGGATTACAGGCATGAGCCACTCTGCCCAGCCAATGACATAAATTTTAAAAGCATAATTTAAAGACTTTTTTTTTTTTTTCTTTCCCTGAGACAGTCTTCTTCTGTTGCCCAGGCTGGAGTGCAGTAGCATGATCAGGGCTCAATGCAATGTCTGCCTCCAGAACTCAGGCAATCCTCCTGCCTCAGCCTCCCCAGTAACTGGGACTACAAGTATACACCACCACACCTGGCTATTTCTTGTATTTTTTTGTAGAGATGGGGCTCTCATCATGTTGCCCAAGCTCGTCTTGAGCTCCTGTGCTAAATCAATCCTGCCACCATGCCCAACCAATTTAAAGCCTTTTACATGAATATAAGAGGTAGGGAATAGAAAGTGTCCAATATAATATTAAAGATTATGTTGAGGGTATTATCTATGTTATACCATTATTTTCATATAAATATAATAAAATGCTATGCTCAAGATCTTTTCAATACACATAGCTGAGAGAGGATTAGTATTCAGGGAACCTAACAAAACTACAAATCATTATATAAATACTAAAAACACATATTACTGGTGGGATGGGTCTCTAAATTTGATTTGAGCAGGGTTAACAAAGTAAGCCACAAGAAAGTACATGGAAAATGTTTTGTTACTTAGGTTGAGGTTTGAGGTTACTCACCTGCCTTTTTCAGCATATCCAATATTTGGTTCCAACTAAAAGATGGCGTATTTGGGTATTTAAAATACAAAAATCATCAATGCAGAAAATTGGCAAGAATACCAAAAAATATTGTACAACATTCTTACAGTATAGTCTTACATTCTTAGCAAGAATATCAACAAACTGTTGATGAATATATAAATTAGAAAATCATAATTTGGCAACATATCAGAAATTTCACTTAGGCATATTCTAGCAACTAGGCTGTCTACAGATGTGCACAATTACAAGAATAGTTATTGTACTGTCCAACAAATTGGAAACATATAAAAGATCATTTATAACACTGCTTCAGTGATATAAGGTGAATCAGCCCAGACTACATTTGTTAACATGGATAAATTTCAAAACATAAGATAAAAATCAGCAGAATGCATCATCTCTTATTAAATATATCATTTTAATTCTATATGTATAATTAAAAATGTGCATGAGTATGCACATGTCATGGAAAATATGCATGTGGTATAAAACACAAATTTCTTGAAGTGATTCCCTCTGAGGAGGAAGGGAGGCATCAAAACTATGCCTAACATCTGAAAAAATTATACCTGTTAATATATTCACCAAGAAGGCGAAGTACATCTTAACATTCATTATTTCCCTACAATTTTTGAGTTTTTTAAATAAATTTAAAAGATTACATCATCTACTTCATAGATTAAATTTTGTGAACCTAAGATATCACCTATCATCAAAAACAAAGATTTACCTTTTTAAAAAGTCTGAAAAAGCTAGGAAGTTAGATTTTAAATACATATATAATTGACTCTTAAACAATCAAAGGGTTAGAGCTCACTCCCTGCACAGTTGAAAATCTATGTATAACTATTAACTCTCCAGCCACTAATAGGCTACTGTAACCAGAAATCTTGCCAATAACATAAACAGTGAATAAACACATTTTGTATGTTATAGATTGTATACTATGGTTATGGTAAACTAGAGAAAATATATTTATCATTAAATGGAAGTTGATTATCATA
>NW_022301706.1:1785-2403 GCF_002776525.5 Piliocolobus tephrosceles | reverse complement strand
TTTTTTTTTTAGAACAATGCTGTTTTGGTTTGAATAAAAATGCTTATTCGACATTAAATAAAAGTTCTCAATGAAAAATGTTTGGAATGCATAAAACTATTAAATAGAAATATAAAATAAAAAATAAACAAAAAAAAATCATTTGTATAAACATGTTGCAAAATATTAAATTTATATATATTTTTTAAACGTTATACATCATATTAATATTTATTTTTAAGTGTTTACAAAAGTAAATAAATAATAATGTCAAAAAATAAATAATAACGTCAAAAAATAAATGCCAAAAAATAAATAATAATTACAAAAAATAAATAATAACGTTAAAAACCATAACGTAAAGTAAAAAAGCGCAAGCACCTAACATAGGCTATTTTCTTTCGTTCGAGCAAAAATATATTTATATGTATAAATTTTATATGTACCGCATCGAAACCACAAAAATAAATATCAAAGTGCTTAAATTCGCAACTATACGTGCCTTTATGTAAATATGCATTTGCAAACATATATATAAAAATAATGGATATTTTAAAAAAAAAAAAAAAAAATAAGTAAATAAATAAGTAAAAAGTAAATAAATAAGTAAATAAATAAGTAAATAAATAAGTAAATAAA
>NW_022301706.1:1125-1775 GCF_002776525.5 Piliocolobus tephrosceles | reverse complement strand
TAAATAAATAAGTAAATAAATAAGTAAATAAATAAGTAAATAAATAAATAAGTAAATAAGCAAATAAATAAGAAAGTGACATTTTTTTTTTGGCTTTGTGGTCATATAAATATATTAAAACCACATATATGCATATACATATATATTTATATATACATATACATATTTATATATATATATATTTATATGTGGTGTATATATTTTTCTCTCTTTTTCTTTCCTTTTTCGTTCTACGTTATATATTTCAAATTAATATAAAATCAAGGTAAACGTAAAATAATAAAAAAAAAAAAAAAAAAAAAAAATAAGCTAAATAAGAAAAACCCAAACAAGCGAACAAAAAAACACTAGAACAAACATATGATTAACGGGTTTAAACATTCGCACGTTTTATTTTAAATACATAACTAAAAATGCAACATTCTTTAGTTCAAGTTTATAGATTGAAAAAAATAGCTGAACAGATAGTGACTGCAAGAGATGGCTAAAAAAATAAATTTAATCATTTTATTGTTTTTAAACATAATTTATTTTATTCTTCTTTTCTTTTGCTTTAATTGTATCTTTTTCTTTTTTTTGTTGTTGTAACATTTATCATAGAACATGTGCTTTGTTATATAAAAAAAAAAAAAAAAAAAAAAAAAAAAAAA
>NW_022301706.1:0-1025 GCF_002776525.5 Piliocolobus tephrosceles | reverse complement strand
AAAAAAAAAAAAAAAAAAAAAAAAAAAAAAAAAAAAAAGACCTTTTAAAAATTATAAATTAAAATGAATTTAATAGCGTTACAAATTTTTTTTTTTATCTGTTTAATTTTTTATTTTAATCATTATGAGTAAATTATAACCTTTATGTGGTTAAAAGGTAAAGTATATATATTTATGTTCGTATCCACATATATCTATACGCATTATAAAACTATTATAATTTTTAAATATTTCTATTTAAACACTTTTTAACATATTTCAAATAACTTTGGTTGTTCGACATGATTTATCAAAATTAATTTAGTTTTTTTTTTATATAACTATGATTTTGTTCCTTCATAATAATTTTATTCATATATACAAGCATTTAATACAGTTTACAAAACATAAAGTGATATATCTTACAAGCTATTATTTTAATATATGCTTATATATGAGCACACACAGATATTGGTAACATACAAACAGTTACATATTAGTACATATATACTAGCACATGTAAACACTTTACTATGAAATTATAGATGTACAGTTGTTAATTATATATTTTTGTTTATTTTTTTAATTTTTTTTTTTTTGGGAACTATTCTTAAAAATTGTATGTTTCCTTTTTTTTTTTTTTTTTTTGACTTAAAATGCCCAAAAAATAAAAAAGGAAATTACATGTATACCTACACAAGTATAAACTAATTCATACATATTGGTACGTATGTGTGTATGTATATATATATATATATATATATATAATGTACATAGTATGCGAAACACCACAAATAAAAGTAAGAACTTACAAAAAAAAAAGTAATGTCTTTATTATTTTTAGTGCACTAATCTTATATATTGTAAAAAAAAAAAAAAAAAAAAAAAAATCTTCATAAAAACATTAACATCTTTTTTTTCCTATTATGTCTCAACTATGCGCTTTTTACCGTTATTCTTAAAATGAGCAAGTTTTTAAAAATACATAATGTTCATTAGAAAAAAAAAAAAAAAAAAAAAAAAAAAGGAATCAAACCAAATCAAAT
>NW_022301705.1:0-2965 GCF_002776525.5 Piliocolobus tephrosceles | reverse complement strand
CTCCTGCATCCCTTGCCACTCACCTGGATGTACAGGTCCACCAGCTCACTCTGCCGCAGGATGTAGTAGATCTTCCCTGCTTGCAGCCAGGCATGCGCCTCCTCTTTCTTCTGGAGGTCAATGAAAATCCCCAGACTTCGTTTGGTGTAGTCCAGAGTGGATCTGTAGGCCCTGGAATCAGACACAGGTGTCATAACAAGGGCTCTCATCCTCCTGGAACCAGTCTGCCTCCTCCCGTGGGTCTGGTGACATGAATCTGGCATGTGGGGACTGCAAACGGCCCTCTTGTGTGTGCAGTGTTCTGCCCTTCCCAGACTGCTGGGAGGGCCAGGGTGAACACACACGGCATGGAAAAGATGAAGGACATCCTTCTGAGGGAATCGAGCATCATGCTGCCCTGTGGCAGGAGGAGTGTGCCAGCCCATCTCCCCTGCCTCCCAGACATGGCCTGAGTCTTCTCCAGACGCACCAGGAGCCGTTAGTGTTCAGAGGCTATCTAGGTCGATGGTTCTCAAGGTGTGCAGGCATCACAGTCACTCGGAGGCCTGTCTGTATAGCTTGCTGGCCCTGCCCCCAGAGCTTCCGGCTCCACAGACCTGGGGCAGGACCTAGAACTCCCACTTGCCACAAGCTCCTAGGTGACATAGATGCTGCTCTGCTGGCCCAGGGACTACACTTTGAGAAACATGGCTCCAGCACACTGGCCCATTTTCCTTCTGTGAACCTGAGGCCAAGACTGGAGCCAGTCTCCCAGGTTGCCATGGAGTCTGGCTCCTTCCCTGCTCTCTTGGTAAGTCTGACACTCGAGGGGGTATGACTGCAGCAATGTCACTGGGAGCTGTGCGTGGCGTGGTCAGGGCCATGGTTACCCCACCAGGTCAGAATGCTCGGGGGAAGCCGAGTGGGCCACCTATGGGACGTGAGACCTTGAGCCCCTGTGCCCCAGGGAAGCAGATGACACAACTGGCTCTGTCTTCTGTAGGAGAGAAGCCACAGGTAGCTTCTGTGGTCACATTTAAGGGGACAGATGAAGGCCAGGAGTGAAGACTCGGGGCAGGCAGAGGTCAGATGACAAAAGCCACCATAGTAGGAAGAATAGCCCAGAGTGCACGTACTGCCTCTGCTGGGGTTGAGATGACCTTTGACCCAACAAGGGAGGCTCAAGCTGGGACTCACGAGCCAGCAGCAGCCTTGGGATGACCCCAGGCCCACCAGTTCAAGCATCTGATGCCAAGGAACCAAATGATCAAAAGGGAAGGGGCCGATGGGGCCCTGGGCCAGCTTCCCTGTGCCCTCCTCCCTGTCCTGCACCCCCCAGCCCCCTTTCCCTGCTCCCCACTCCCACCACTGCAAAGCCAGCCCTCAACGCTCGGTGCCCAGGGACAGGTAGAGCTGACTGATGGTCTCCAGGAACTGCCCCCCAGCACTTTGTCGGTCACCTTGCAGGCCAGTGAGAACTGGAGCTCGTGGTAGAGGACACACTGGGCCTTGCTGGGCATGACGACGCTGTAGAAGTAGCACAGCCGCTGGACGGCCCGCAGCTGGCCTGGGCAGAAGACAAAATGGAAGATGTCAGCCTCCCAGCATCAAAGCGAGGCTGGCTGGGCTCAGAGGCCCCTGCTCTGTGCTTGTCTCTTTCACACCTCTGTGAACCTGGGCCCTATAGGCCGGGAGCCTGAGCGCAGACAGGCCATGTACCTGTGCCAGGGCAGACGCCGAGCACACTGTGACATGGGCACAGCTTGGTGCAGATGCTCATGGTAGAGGCCGGCCTTCTTTACAACTCCTAGGGCCAAGGTCCTGGCCAGGCTTGGCCCCTGTACCAGGCCATCTATTTCTGCTTCACAAAGTCCCTCTGGCAAGGACCAGGGCCACCTTCAGCCTGAGTTGATGAGGCCAGGGGCACAAGTAGCCCCTGTCGCAGATGGAACCCTGAGAGAGCAAAGCCAAGTGTCATGTCTGCCACACTCAGCATCATGTTCGGGGAATGGGGTTCAAAGCCAGCCCCTGGCATTCCCACACATGCTTCTCTCATGCAACCAGGCTCCAAACACACAGGCTCACTGGCCTCTCCCAAAGCCAGAAGCGGTCGCAGCTTCCTCTACTGAGTCTGGCAAGAGAGAAAAGAGAAGCAATGAACACCCCCAGCCAGCACCTCTGGTCCTATGTCAGGTTGAGCTGGGTGTCGGTGTTGCAGGGTGAGAGCATTGCAGGGTGCAGGAGTTGAAAGTCATATCATCCTCTTCCCTCCTGGATCATGAGAACAACATCACTGGGGGGTGTACACTTTCTGCGATATTGGGAGTAACATCGTCTTCTGTGCCTTGGAATATTAAGGACAATATCATGGGGGGAGCATGTACATCTTCTGCAATATTGGAATAATATTATCCCCTCTCCCCCTGCATACTAGGAAAGATATCACAGAGTGGGTGTTCACCTCCTGCGATAGGGGATTAATACCATCTTCTCCCCTTCCGGATATCAGGAAGAGTATCACACGGCGGTGTACAGTGTCTGTGATACTGGGAGTCCTATCAACCTCTCAGCCTTGGAATATTAAGAAGAATATCACAGGGTGCATGTTCACCCCCTGCCATATTGGGAGTAATATCAGCCTCTCCTCTCCATGGATATTAGGAACAATATCCCAGGCTAGGTGGACGCCTCCTGCTCTACGGGGAGTCATATCATCCTCTCCCTTCCAGGATATTAAGAACAATATCACAGGGCGGGTGAACACAGCCTGCGATACTGGAATTATTATCATCCACTCCCCCTCCGGATACTAGGAACCATATCACAGAAGAGCTGTATCCACCCTGCGATATTGGGAGTAATAGCATAGGCTTCTTCCGTTAATATTAGGAACAATATCACCAGGTGGCTGTCCGTTCATTGCTATGTTGGGAGTCATGTCATCCTCTACCCCTCTGGATATTAGGATCAGTGTTACAGGGTGAGT
>NW_022301704.1:0-6401 GCF_002776525.5 Piliocolobus tephrosceles | reverse complement strand
AAAGAAAAATTTTACAGTAAGATACTAGAAAAACATTAGCTGAGAGAAAGAGGATGAGAATGAAGCAAAGTCTGAGAAAGACTACAGAGACTGTCCACAGACACAGGCATCTCACACACATTTAGAGCAGCTTAGTCACTTAGAGGTCACTTAGGCCATCCATCTCACTTTTCAGATGAAGAAACCTCCATTGGCTCAAGGTCTCTCAACCAGGAGCAGTGGAAGGAACACCCTCATCACAGCACCAAGCTGCCTCATGTTCTGGATACAAAACAACTGTGGATTTCTCCCAATACTTCCTTCTCGTGTACAAAGTTCTGACTCAGGCTGGGCGCAGTGGCTCATGCCTGTAATCCCAGAACTTTGGGAGGCTGAGGCGGGTGGATCACTTGAGGTCGGGAGTTCAAGACCAGCCTGGCCAGCATGGTGAAACCCCTTCTCTACTAAAAATACAAAAAATTTTCTGGGCATGGTGGCACGTGCCTGTAATCCCAGCTATTTGGGAGGCTGAGGCAGGAGAATTGCTTGAACCCAGGAGGTGGAGGTTGCAGTGAGCTGAGATGGTGCCATTGTACTCCAGCCTGGGTGACAGAGCAAGACTCCAGCTCAAAAAAAAAAAAAAAGAAAAGAAAGTTCTGACTCACCCAGAGTAGGAAAGGCCAGGGCTGGATGGGCTGGCCCCACGGGACGGAGTGCTGAAGAGGCCTGAGAGGGGCTGCTGCCACAAAGGGACGGGCCAACCCCACTCTTCATAGCCCAATGTGTGGAGCCCCATGACATGCTCCTCGCGGAGGGATTTATGAGAAGTGCGTAAGTCAGTATTGCCATAGTTTACCTCATTGCTTTCTCAGAATCCTCCCCTACCAAGCAATGACTCAGGATGAAAACAAACAAGTAGGAAAGAACAGAAGTCTGGGCCCTAGATCCGGCCGCATCTGGCTTTCACCCCAGCTCTGCTTCTGATGCACCAGTGACATTGGACAGGACTCTTGGCTCTTCTGTTTCTGCATGATCTGTAAAAGGGTAAATTACTTCACCAAGATTCTGGGAAATGAACAGAGATAATACATGCAACAGGCTTAATACAGGGTCTTATTTATGCGGCCAAGAAACATGAAAAAAAGCTGGGCCAGGCATGATGGCTCACGCCTGTTATCCCAGCACTTTGGGAGGTCGAGGTGGGTGGATCACCTGAGGTCAGGAGTTCAAGACCAGCTTGGCCAACATGGTGAAACCCTGTCTCTACTAAAAATACAAAAAATTATGTGGGCATGATGGTGGGCACCTGTAATCCCAACTATTTGGGAGACTGAGGCAGGAGAATCACTTGAATCCAGGAGGCAGAGGTTGTGGTGAGCCAAAATCTCCCCATTGCACTCCAGCCTGAGTAACAAGAGCAAGACACCATTTTAAAAAAGAAAAGAAAAGAAGAAAAGCTGAACATCACTGATCATTAGAGAAATGCAAATCAAAACCACAATGAGACACCATCTCACACGAGTGAGAATGGCAATTATTAAAAAGTCAAGAAATGCCGGGCGCAGTGGCTCATGCTTGTAATCTCAGCACTTTGGGAGGCTGAGGCGGGCGGATCACAAGGTCAGAAGATCGAGACCATCCTGGCTAACATGGTGAAACCCCATCTCTACTAAAAATACAAAAAAAATTAGCTGGGCGTGGTGGTGGACGTATGTAGTCCCAGCTACTCGGGAGGTTGAGGCAGGCGAATGGCGTGAACCCGGGAGGCAGGGCTTGCAGTGAGCAGAGATCGCACCACTGCACTCCAGCCTGGGTGACAGAGTGAGACGCTGTCTCAAAAAAAGAAAAAAAAATAGTGTCTTGCATGTAGAAAGCCCTCAGTAAATGGTAGCAATATTGCTGCTTTTGTGGCAATGATATGTTGCTTATTTATTTTTAAATTAAAGACTTGTCCACCTAGCACCTTTTACAAGGGGGCAAGTAACATCCTCTTTAAACCTCAGTTTCTTCCTCCAGAAAATAAGATAAGAAACTCCCATTTCGCCGGGCGCGGTGGCTCAAGCCTGTAATCCCAGCACTTTGGGAGGCCGAGATGGGCGGATCACGAGGTCAGGAGATCGAGACCATCCTGGCCAACACGGTGAAACTCCGTCTCTACTAAAAAAATACAAAAAACTAGCCGGGTGAGGTGGCGGGCGCCTGTAGTCCCAGCTACTCGGGAGGCTGAGGCAGGAGAATGGCCTAAACCCAGGAGGCGGAGTTTGCAGTGAGCTGATATCCCGCCACTGCACTCCAGCCTGGGCGACAGAGCTAGACTTCATCTCAAAAAAAAAAAAAAAAAAAAAAAAAAAGAAACTCCCATCTCACAGGTTCTTGTGAGAACTTGGGATTAATGGTGTAAAGTGCCTGGCTCATAGCCAGAGAGGATGGAGAGCTGGCAACCATCCTGCCAGGCCCTCTCCCGCACCCAGGGCAGACATTACTAGGTGAACTTGGATGCTGTCCTGCACCCAGGGCAGACGTTACCAATTGAGCGTGGATGCTGACTCTGTGTGCTTATCAATGCATGATGCATGATGTTTGCCATCCTTGTCATACGCTCAATGAGTATTAATGCCCATGGTCCTTCTCTACCACCTTTCCTTCCAAATAACTAACCTGCAGGTGCTTACCTGGTTTGGTGAGAGGTTCAGCTTGGAAGAGGCTGTGCTAAAATTGTGGGATCCTGTGAGTCAGACAGAGTTCCAAAGGCATGTTCATACTGCATCCTCTACCATTTAGACATTTTTGGATTTCCCCGAAAAAAGTTTCTAGAAAAGGGAAGTCTTCCCGAGAGGGTGATGGTTTCCCATAAGTTTGGGTATCAGGGTTGAGATCCCAAAAACTCTGAGTTCTTCATGTCCACAGCCAGTGGATGAAATTTCTCCTTCAAAGCTTCATGCCATGGTCTTTCCACATTTGGAAAATGAAAACACCCATGGGAGAATAATAAGCTAGCTATTTCAGGTATTCACTATTATCAGGAGCTGGGAACTGGCCTTGAAAGGCCTGGGAAGACCAAAGAATTAGGGAAAATTATGAGGAGTAAAATTACTTCTAAAAGTAAGATTTGATACGGAATTGTAGGACAAGTGCTAAATTTGAAAGTAGGCAGAACTGTGTTCAAATTCAAGCCAGACCACAACTAGTTGTATGCACTTGGTCTAGTCAATTAATCTCTCAGCTCAGATTATTATCTCTAAGGATAATAATGCTCGTTTCTGTTTTGTTTTGTTTTTTTGAGACAGAGTCTTGCTCTGTTGCCCAGGCTGAAGTACACTGGCTGGATCTCGGTTTACTGCAACCTCTGCCTCCTGGCAGTGATTCTCGTGCCTCAGCCTCCCAAGTAGCTGGAATTACAGGAATGCACCACCATACCTGGATAATTTTTGTATTTTTAGTAGAGACAGGGTTTCACCATGTTGGCCAGGCTGGTCTTGAACTTCTGACCTCAAGTGATCCACCCACCTTGGCCTCCCAAAGTGCTGGGATTATAGGCATGAGCCACTGTGTTCAGTCATAGTTCTTTTATTATTAATAGTTCTTTTATTATTAATGTTCCCTCCTAACTTATTTTTATTTTTGAGACTGAGTCTCACTCTTGTCGCCCAAGCTGGAGTGCAACGGTGCGATCTCGCCTCACTGCAACCTCCACCTCCTGGGTTCAAGCAATTCTCCTGCCTCTGCCTCCTGAGTAGCTGGAATTATCCTGGGGTGGTGCCCGCCACCACGCCCAGCTAATTTTTTGTACTTTTAGTAGAGACGGGGTTTCACTATATCGGCAGGCTAGTCTCTAACTCCTGATCTCAAGTGATCCGCCCGCCTCAGCCTCCCAAAGTGCTGGGATTATAGGCGTGAGCCACCGCGCCTGGCCTCTCCCTCCTAACTTTCAAACCTACTATCAAATGAGACAATGGATAGAGAAGTGCCTCATAGTAAATTTCCCATTAGGGAGAGGTTGGTTGATCACGAGTACTCAGTTGTGAGAGAAATTCAACTCTAACTCACTGAAGCTTTACAAAGGAACTTATTGGCTCGTGTAATTAAAAACAAGAGATGTAATGACTTCAGGCTTAGCTAGATCCAGGAGATGAACCCACATTTTCCTGGCTGTCTAACTGTCTCTCATCTCTGCTTCTCTCTAGGCTGACCTAATTTTCTCCCACTGCAAATAGTTTCTTCCTCCCAGTTTAACAACCCCAGGGAAAAAGAGAGTTGCTCTTTCCGCCGCATCATTATATCAATGCCAGGGAACATTCTGACTGGCACGTTTTTGTCATAGGCTTCCCTCTGAATCAATCACTGTGGTCAGGGAAATGGAATATAGTGGTGTTTCAGTCTCAGTTACTTATCTACCCCGTAAATAGGAGAGGGTGGGCTTTATTACTGACAGATGTATGAGGCCTCTCTGTTTTGGGGAGGGGCAGATATAAAGGTTCTGGACAGTCGAAAACCAGGGCTGTCTCTATATGCAAAAGGCCCGAGGTATATAATGAGAGGGACATTGTCAAATGAGCTAGGGTTGCGAAGGGTCTTTCCAACAAGTGAGGAATAATAAATGCTGTCTCTCTATCATGTATTTTCTGTAAAACCACTATATTAGTCTGTTTTCACACTGCTGATAAAGACATACCCGATTGGGAGGCTGAGATGGGTGGATCACTTGAGATCAGGAGTTCAAGACCAGCCTGGCCAACATGGTGAAACCCCAGTCTCTACTGAAAATGCAAAAATTAGCTGGGCATGGTGACATGTGCCTATAATCCCAGCTACTCCGGAGGCTGAGGCAGGAGAATTGCTTGAACCTGGGAGGCGGAGGTTGCAGTGAGCCAAGATCATGCCACTGCACTCCAGCCTGGTGACAGAGTGAGACTGTGTCAAAAATAAATAAATAAATAAATAAGAAAGACATACCCGAGACTGGGCAATTTACCAAAAAAAAAAAAAGAGGTTTGATGGATTTACAGTTCCACAGGTCTGGGGAGGCCTCACAATCATGGCAGAAGGCAAGGAGGAGCAAGTCACATTTTACGTGGATAGCAGCAGACAGAGAGAGAGCTTGTGCAGGGGAACTCTTCGTTATAAAACTGTCAGATCTCATGAGACTTATTCACTGTCATGAGAACAGCATGGAAAAGACTTGCCCCCATGATTCAATTACCTCCCACCAGGTCCCTCTCATAATACGTGAGAATTCAAGATGAGATTTGGGTGGGGACACAGCCAGACCATATCACCCACCACATTTTCAGCCCCTTCCTATATTTGAGAAATGTCTGGCCCTGTGAGCCCCATCTCCCCATGGTGAAATCCGGAAATGTTGGTTTCCCAGCCTTCCTTGCAGCTCAGGCACTGGCATGTGATCTGGTCCCACCAAGCAGGCAAGTCCCACTGAAACGAGGGAAACGAGGAAAAGGAAGTGTGAACTCAAGAATGAGGCTCTGTGTGGTGAGAGTGGCGGCAGGTCGCTCAGCTTTAAGGCAAAATCCTGGGTGCAGAAATGACCCACAGGAGCAGCGGCAGTGGTAGCATTTTGCTTATTCAGAGGCAGTGGTAGGATTTTGCTTAAGAGCTGTTTCTGTGGCTATCTGGGGGGCATTGATCCTAGAAGCTTCGCCTACAGCCAAGTCCTCCAACCCTTCAAAAATTCTGTGAGCTGGACACAATGACTCACCCCTGTAATCCCAGCACATTGGGAGGCCAAGGCAGGAGGATCAATTGAGCCCAGAGGTTGAGACCAGCCTGGGCAACACAGCAAGATCCCATCTCCACTGGGGGGGAAAATAAAATTTTTGCCAGATGTGGTGGTGCACGCCTCTAGTCCCAGCTTCTCGGGAGGCTGAGGTGGGAGAATTGCTTGGATCTGAGAGTTCCATGCTGCAGTGAACCCTGCTCGCACCATTGCACTCCAGCCTGGAAGACAGAGTGAGACCCTGTTTCAAAAAAAAAACAAAATTCTGTGAGCTAACATCCTTTTCTGCTTAATCAGCCAGTAGGTACTTCTGCTCCTTGCCACAAAGAGCCCTGATTAATGAATACTCTAATTCTCCTCTGCAGGTACCAGGTGGAAGAGCTCTCCTGGAGGGGCAGTTTTCCTCACTTGCTAGGGAATTGGAGGAGCAGGGGGGACTGGAGGCAGCCCGGGGCAATGCTGTCAAATCACCTTCTACCCTAGCCCCAGGCCCAGGATCTTGTACCACGTTCCTAGGGAAAGGGTGACTGACATGAAGACAACACTAAATCAGATTTAAAAAGCAATATGAGGGCCGGGCGCGGTGGCTCAAGCCTGTAATCCCAGCACTTTGGGAGGCCGAGACGGGCGGATCACGAGGTCAGGAGATCGAGACCATCCTGGCTAACACGGTGAAACCCCGTCTCTACTA
>NW_022301703.1:0-3382 GCF_002776525.5 Piliocolobus tephrosceles | reverse complement strand
TTTGTGTCCTTTGTAGGGACATGGATGCAGCTGGAAACCATCATTCTTAGCAAACTATCACAAGAACAGAAAACCAAACACCACATGTTCTCACTCATAGGTGGGAACTGAACAATGAGATCACTTCGACTCGGGAAGGGGAACATCACACACTGGGGCCTATCACAGAGAGGGGGGAGGGGGAAGGGATTGCAATGGGAGTTATACCTGATGTAAATGACGAGTTGATGGGTGATGAGTTGATGGGTGCAGCACACCAACATGGCACAAGTATACATATGTAACAAACTTGCACGTTATGCACATGTACCCTAGAACTTAAAGTATAATAACAAAAAAAAAAAGAAAGAAAGAAAGCAGCCAGAAAAAAGTAACATTGCATGCAGTGAAAAAGTTATATGAATGAAACCTGACTAATGATACCTGACTTCTACTGACAGTAAACCGATTTGCAGCAGAGGTACCAAAGCAATTCAAGGGACAAAAGAAAATCGTTACTACAAATTCTGATGGAGTAACTAGACACATCTGTAAACAAATGTACAAACCTCATACTATAGAAAAATTTGAGCTGAAGCTTAAAGTGTCTTGAAGAAACCATAGGAGAATATTCTGATGTGAGAGCAGACAAAGCTTTCTTAGGGTTACAGAAGCAACAAATATTTTTTTTTCTTTTTGAGACAGAGTCTCACTTTATCACACAGGCTGGAGTGCAGTGGTGTGATCTCGGCTCACTGCAACCTCCACTTCCAGGGTTCAAGTGATTCTGCTGCCTCAGCCTCCCCAGTAGCTAGGCCACGATGCCCAGCTGATTTTTGTATTTTCAGTAGAGATGGGGTTTTGCCGTGTTGGCCACGCTGGTGTTGAACTCCTGACCTCAGGTGATCCACCCACCTTGGCCTCCCAAAGTGCTGGGATTACAAGCATGAGCCACTGTGCCCCGCTGCAATAAACATTTTTAAAAAGGCTTTGGGAGGCCAAGGCGGAAAAACTGCTTGAGGCCAGGAGTTTGAGACTAGCCTGGGCAACATGGTGAGACTCTATTTCTACAATTCTTTTTAAAAAAGCCAGATGTGGTGGTGCATGCCTGTAGCCCTTAGCAACTTGGAGGCTGAGAATCGCTTGAGCCCAAGAGTTCAAGCCTTTAGTGAGCTCTGATCATGTTACTGCACTTCAGCCAGGACAACAGAGCGAGACCGTTTCTAAAAACCAAAAATAAATCAGACCCAATCAAAATAACAGTAAACTTCCATTCACTGAAATACATCAATTAAATGAGCTCACTTGGACTCGGGAAGCGGAACATCACACAATGGGGCCTATCATGGGGAGGGGGGAGGGGGGAGGGATTGCATTGGGGAGTTATACCTGATATAAATGATGAATTGATGGGTGCTGATGAGTTGATGGGTGCAGCACACCAACATGGCACATATATACATATGTAACAAACCTGCACGTTATGCACATGTACCCTAGAACTTAAAGTATAATAAAAAAAAAAAAAGAAAGTAAAAAAACCAACTAAATAAAATACTCGAAAAACATATCTGACAAAACACTTATGCCCAGAATATATAAGGAACTCCTACAACTCTGTAGTAAAAGACAGGTAACTCAATAAATAAAGAGCAAACAACTGGAATAGATATTTCACAAAAATGTACAAAAATGTCCAATAAACACATGAAAAGATGTTCAAGGAACCAAGCCACCAAGGAAATACAAATCAAAATCGCAACGATATACCATTAGGAGGCTTAAATTAAAAATGCCAAAAACCCAAATATTGGCAAGGATTTGAAGTAACCATAACTCTCATACATTTATGGTGGGAATGTGAAACGCGAAACCACCTTGGACTAGTTTAGCATTTAGATATAAACCTACCATAAGTATTTATCCAACAGGAATCAAATTAGATGTCCACAAAACAGATGCTGAAGAAAAAGAATGTTCATAGCATCTTTATAATAATTCCAAACTAGAAACAATGCAAATGATATCAATGTAAGAATGAATAAGCACTTTGTGGCATAGTCACACAATGGAATACTACTCAGCAATTAAAAGAAACCCATACATACATAGAGGAACATGGATGAATCTAATAGATATTATACTGAGCCATATAAAACACCTAGAAAAGTTCATTCTGTATGATTTTACTTACATGAAGTTCTAGAGTAGGTAAAATTAATACATGGTAAAGGAAAAATTAGAAAAAGTAGCTGTCTCAGGATGAGGCTTCCCTGCTGACTGGGAAGGATCATGTACAGACAACATAATGCAATGCTCCATTTCCGTTTTCAGGAAATAATTGTGACCCACTGCTGGGAGTGTAGTGCAGTGCAGTGCAGTGCAGTGGAGTGCAGCACAAAGCCCTCGGTGTCTGTCAACATTCAGTGTCTGTGCCTTTGGGTATGATTGCTTAGGCTGAAGGAAATATCACTTCTCAAGGTCATACTAATTTCCAGGGACAGCCCATATCTAGACACTAATCAACATAGGGATATTAAGGACCAGCCCCTTCCCCCAACTTGAGACAGCTTTGATTGGTCACTCTATCTTCGGAACTCTTCAGCATTGCAGTTCAACCTTCCCTCTCCCCAAGCTGTTTCCTTCCCCTCCATTCCCTTCCATAGATCATAGATCATAGAATCACAAAAGCACTCCCTAATAAAGTGGTCCTTAAAATATGATTCCTGGACTAACAGTATCAGCATACCTGGGAACTAGTTAAAAATGCAAATTTCTGGGTCCCACTACAGACCTACTGAATTGGAAAGCAGAAGCACCATCTACACGTGAAGAGCTTCCTATCAACTTTTTGTGCCCCACTCTTAAATATACTCAGATGGATAGACAACTGGAAAAAACTCTCCAATATGAAAGACAGAGAAAAAAGGGGGTGAAACCCTTACTTGGAAGAAATAACACTATGCAAAAAGAAAACAAAACTTTAATCCTCACAAAGGTTAAGGGAAGACCCTGCATTCAAGAAACACAAATTGGATACTATATACTTATACATATATTTGTTATTATTATTATACTTTAAGTTCTAGGGTACATGTGCATAATGTGCAGGTTTGTTACATATGTATACTTGTGCCACGTTGGTGTGCTGCACCCATCAACTCGTCATCACCCATCAACTCGTCATTTACATCAGGTATAACTCCCAATGCAATCCCTCCCCCCTTCCCCCTCCCCATGATAGACCCCAGTGTGTGATGTTCCCCTTCCAGAGTCCAGGTGATCTCATTGCTCAGTTCCCACCTATGAATGAGAACATGCGGCGTTTGGTTTTCTGTTCTTGCGATAGTTTGCTGAGAATGATGGTTTCCAGCTGCATCCATGTCCCTACAAAGGACACAAA
>NW_022301702.1:0-2593 GCF_002776525.5 Piliocolobus tephrosceles | reverse complement strand
CATCTCTGCTTGTAGGTTCAACTTTTGTTAAACTTAAGAGAATCTGTAAAAATGCAACTAACATCACAAACAGATAATTCTCACATTATTCATCTGAACAGTTTTGCCTCTCATGGAAGTTCTCCATTCATATTCTAGTCTATGATTTCCATTTTATGTTTGCATAAACACAGAAATCCTTTACTAGTTTTTGAGCTTAATAGGTTTTACCCTCTAATAAAAAGATAATGTGATTCATCCTCATAAGTAAATTTTAATTTATCCACTGGAAAAAAAAGCCAACTATTGAGAATTTCAAAACAGAAATTTTCATTTTCTTTCTATACATTATTTCATTTACATTACAGTCCAGTGTTTTACATGTGTTATTATGTTATACTTGAATCAGTAAGGAAAGTCAAAATTATCCCAAAGAGTATAAGAAAAAGATGATGTACTTTAAAAACATAATGGAAACTTTGGAAATAATGATAGGAAAAAGTGACTCAGAGTTGATCCTGAGAATATAAGCAAGATAAACTTGAAAAATTTTGAAGATACATTATAACTTCTAGAGGAATAAAAAATAGGTAGAAAATTATTAATACACTAATCTTCACCCGCAACCAGTAAAAAAAGATAAATTCTTTAGAAAATGAGGAAACTTTGGAGTTCATTTGCATCCTAAATGTATATCTTTATAAGTAACTATTTAAATGTGTGACTGTGATGTAACTACTGGCTACACATTTCATTCAATCATTAAATTGTATTTCTTTCAGTAACAATAAAACATAGAAGTAGTAAAAGTTCACTGGTAACCATCAGCGGTTGGGTTGTAAATATCAAATAATAAGATAAACTATGGTACAACTGACTTCACT
Organism: Piliocolobus tephrosceles; assembly: GCF_002776525.5. Lineage (NCBI taxonomy): Eukaryota > Metazoa > Chordata > Mammalia > Primates > Cercopithecidae > Piliocolobus > Piliocolobus tephrosceles. Next base: position 1,730 of record NW_022301702.1, on the reverse strand, counting down.
GGACAAAAATTTAGCAGCAAATTTGTTTGCTTCCTCATAATATGTGGTAATAATTGGCCCCGTAGAACTTCTTTAAGGTAATTTATGATCATAATTAAAAGAAGTATTACTTTAAATCATTAATCTAAAATCAGCCAGCTATTTGATTCATATTTGATTAGTAAATCAAAACGTCCTTCTCAACCGGATTGGTCTAACCTTCAGAACACATTTTGCAAGTCCCTACTTGATTCAAAGTGGTCTTACATCCCTAGTGAAAGTAATATGTAAAAATTATTCTCTAACCCTTTCAAATATATTCCTGAAACTGTATTTATCTTTCCATAAACCAACTTTGAGAAAGAATAAATAAACTAATAAATTGTTGGTTTGTATGAAGTAAGACAAAATGTTTGGACACATTTTTTCTTTTCTTTAGTGACAGAATCAAATAATTATTTTTGATGCTCAATAGAAGCAACCTGAATATGTCACAAAACTTAATCCAGGCTTAATTTCACTTTATGTAAAGATGGTCTAGTCTACGCCATACCCACCACCTACAAATCAAAACTTAGTATTCAATATTTGGGCAGGTGGAAAGAAATTTCCAATAAAAGTTCTGAGGTAGATTAGAGAATAAAAATAAGAGTGGGACAGATGGGTAATGGTTAATAAGCCTTGACTCTTAAAAACAGTACATTTAAAATAGAGGGATCTAAAATACAGAAGCAATAACATGACATTTGGAAGGAAAGATGGTGACAGAGTCCAGGTGTTTAGATATCTTTTTATTCAGAAGATACCAGATAGGGTAGCAGAGTTATTACAGAAACAAATGAAAACACATGTTGTTATTCTGACAGTCACAGTGGGGTCAGTAATTCTGCAATATAAAACAACTTCAAAATTTTGCTTGTTTGACAAATGGAAAATTTGCATTTCAAGTACATGTCCTGTGTAGATTATTAGATCAATCTGCCCAAGGAGTTACTCAGGGATGTGAGATAATGGAGGCTTGTTGACATGAGCATCTGTGATCACCAGAACTGTGAGAAGTGCAAGCGGTGAATTATTAACTGGCTTTTAAAGATTTGGGTCCAAAGTGAGCCATATCACTCCCGATTATACCACATTGGCTAAAGCAAGTTATATGGAGACAGAAAACATCAAAAAACTTCCTTAATAAAGAAAACTTCAAAAATGCCTACCATGTTTCTGCAAAGAATAAAACTGGAAAGGTTGGTTGAACAACTTGGATCCTTATCACAGTTGGTCTGTCTGTTCACCAGATATTCTGGTTAGGATTCTTCATCCAGGCAAAATATACTGTAAATGTTTTATCCAGTGATAGTGTCCCAACCCTAGAGCCAAAGACATGGAAGTGAATGGGGAAAGAAATTATCCCCACATACACCAAGTAGAATTGGAGGAATCCGGACAATGAAACTGAAATACTCTCTTTCAAAAAGAAGTTTTTTTTTTTTTAATTATACTTTAAGTTCTAGGGTACATGTGCATAACGTGCAGGTTTGTTACATATGGATACATGTGCCATGTTGGTGTGCTGCACCCATCAACTCGTCAGCACCCATCAATTCATCATTTATATCAGGTATAACTCCCCAATGCAATCCCTCCCCCCTCCCCCCTCCCCATGATAGGCCCCATTGTGTGATGTTCCCCTTCCCGAGTCCAAGTGAGCTCATTGTTCAGTTCCCACCTATGAGTGAGAACATGCGGTGTTTGGT
>NW_022301701.1:0-2760 GCF_002776525.5 Piliocolobus tephrosceles | reverse complement strand
ATATATATAATAGTTCTGTCCAGAATTCTTGATAAACCTGTGAGAATGGCTTCAGTCTGAGCGGGGTCCAGGCAGCTAACAAAGTTGGTAAAATTGACTTGTGAATGCTGAAGGAGGAGCTTTGCAGGTTCTCATCAACAGACACAGGGGTTTTGTCTTCCTTTCCTCCTTTAACTCTACTGGGCCTTATCTTTGGGTTTATTTGCAGGTTATCAATGTCACTGGGGTCTCCGTGGGATTCGGCTTATCTTCTGCTTGTGACACCCTCATCTCCCAGGTAAATGGAAGTGGTCACACGCTCACAGTGACCTCAGACATCTGTTCTCAAGTGTGGATGGAAGAGCCCCAGTGGCAGGAAGAGTCCAGCAGCCAGCACCTGCAGCGCCTATCGGCCAGCAACTCCTCTTCTCCTGGCCTGCTTTCTTTGAAATGTCACTGGGTTTCTTTCAGCTGTGTCAACTAGTTTTTGTCTGCACAACTGCCTTACACTATATTTTGATCAAATAGGGGACATTTTGTAAAATTCCCTTCTATTGCTCCCTACGTTTGAATTTGGTATAGTTCTGTGGCTCTCAAAATTGAGCGTGCATTGAACTTGGAGGGCTTGTTAAAACCCAGCTTGCCTGGCCCCACCCAGGGGCAGGCTGGTAAATGTTCAGCAACCAGGTCTTGGGTGAAAGGGGAAGGAGGGTGAAAGCAGAAGGAGGGAAACACATGACTGGCAGTGTTTGCCGATTCCAGGGGTGTAAGTAGTTCCTCTGGTTACTTTCAGACTACCAGAGATGTCACTGAACCTGGAGCTGGAGGAGATGTGCACAACTTGAAAAGATGTGCAACATTTGGCTTGTTTTGTTTTGAGACAGAGGCTTGCTCTGTCGCTCAGGCTAGGCCGCAGTGGCACACCCATTGCTCACTGCAGCCTCGAACTCCTGAGATCCAGCGATCCTCTTGCCTCAGCCTCTCAAGTACCTGATATTACAGGCATGCGCCACTACACCCAGCTAATTTTTTGTATTTTTTGTAGAGATGGGGTTTTACCATGTTGCACAGGCTGATCTCAAACTCCTGGGCAACCCCGGTGGCACCTGGCCTTCCCCGACCCGCCCGAGTCGCCAGCCGCACTGCCCCTGGGCAGATGTGCGCGGCGGCTGCGGCACAGGGTGGCACCGGCTGCTCGGCCCCATCCTAAGGCAGCAGAATGCCCAGAGCTGGTCCCTCCAGGCGCAGGCCGAGTAGAAGCTAGGCGGGCAGCGGCGTCGGCCTGCCCTTCCCGCCAGCCAGACAGCCCGCTCTGACCCAGCCATCTGACTCTGCTTGCATCCTGGCAGCGTGGACCCTGGGGCAACTTCGCTGCGGTGGCCAAGCCAGCAGGGGCCAAGCGATGGCGGCACAGGGGCGGGAACTGGCCGGCACCACTGAACAGAGCAAGCCGAGGAGCAGGTGCGCCGGCGGGTCTGTGAGGTGTCATTCATGACAGGCAGGCTGGGCGCTGCCACCCCGAACCCTCCCAGGGAGGACCCGCCAGCCCAGGCCGGCGCCGGAGCTGCAGCGCCACCTACAGGCCAAGGAGTTTTTTCTGGGAGGCTGGAGCTTCCGGTGCAGTGACGTCACAGGTGCGCAGGCGCACTGGTGTGTAACGGACGGGCTTGGCCTTAGCCGCGTGACTTGGCCTTACTCGCGAGGTTTGGCAGTGATCGTTTGGGTTGGCGGTGGTCGCTTGGCTTGGCGGTGGTCGCTTGGCCTGGTGGTGGTCGCTTGGCTTGGCGGTAATCGTTTGGCTTGGAGGTGGTCGCTTGGCTTGGCAGTGGTCGCTTGGCTTGGTGTGGCAGTGATCGCCTGGCTTGGCATTTCTGGCTTGGAAACCGCGGGCTTTCCTGCTGGGAGGTTGTGGCCGAGGCAGTAGCTCTCTACTGATGGCCTCCAGGGGTGGAGGAAAGTGGGAAGGGTCTGAGGGGTCTCCGAAGCCGACAGTCTCCGCCATGAGGAAGACCCCTAGCGTGGGGAACCAGGAGGACCAGTTGTCCTTAAGCTGGCTGAGGGACTGGTGGTTCTCAGACTCCTTCGGCTGGTTAAGCCACAGCGCAGGCAGCGACAGCGAGCACGTTGAGGGCGCCTTAGACCAGCCCCAGCAGGACGACTGCCTGGAATATCTCTGCGAGCTCCACAGAGCTGCCCGGTCGGGCGGCGTCCCTGGGGTGGAGCGCGTCCTGGCTCCTGGAGACCCTGGCCTGAACAAGAGGGATAGGAAGGAGAGGTAATGGCCAGGCGAAGGAGGCGGGCGCGCCGTCCTGTTAGGGACCCTGGCTTTCTGGTGCCCTCAGGCCCCATGGCACCCGGGAGGGGCCCAGGTCTCTTAGTGAGACGGGAGAACATATAAATGATTATTACTATTGCAAATGTGTTGCTTTACTTTACAGGAGTTTTCTTGAAAAATATTGCACTTCCCCGAGGCGGAGCTTGCAGTGAGCTGAGATCGCGCCACTGCACTCCAACCTGGGCAACAGAGCGAGACTCCATCTCAAAATAATAAATAAATAAATAAATAAATAAATAAATAAATAAATAAATAAATATTGCACTTCCCGGTCGGGCACGGTGGCTCCCTGAGGCGGGTGGATCACGAGGTCAGCAGATCGAGACCATCCTGGCTAACAACAGTGAAACCCTGTCTCTACTAAAAATACAAAGAATAAAAATTAGCCAGGCGTGGTGGCGGGCGCCTGTAGTCCCAGCTACACAGGAGGCTGAGACAGAAGAATC
>NW_022301700.1:1008-1181 GCF_002776525.5 Piliocolobus tephrosceles | reverse complement strand
TAATATATAAAAAATGTTTTAATAAATGTTTTAAAAAAAAAAAAAAACAAGAAAAGTATAAGTTTTTCCTGTATATGTATACATTTTATACACACAGACACTTTTTCCTCTGTGTTTTTCTCTGTATTTTTCTCTGTATTTTTCTCTGTGTTTTTCTCTGTATTTTTCTCTGT
>NW_022301697.1:0-1871 GCF_002776525.5 Piliocolobus tephrosceles | reverse complement strand
ATATTCTTAAAGAAAATAAATGCCAGTGATGAATTTTATATCCAGCCAAACTAAACTTCACGAGCAAAGGAAAACTGAGATCCTTTTCAGTCAAGCAAATGCTAAGGGAATTCATTGCCACCAGACCTGTCTTACAAGAGGTCCTTAAGGGAGTGCTAAATATGGAAAGGAAACACCATTTCCAGCCACCATAAAAAACACACTTCAGTACATAGAACTTTGACATTATAAAGCAACTAACTACACAGTCAAGTCTGCATAATTACCAGCTAACATTTCAATGACAAGAACAAATTCACACATATCAATATGAACTTTGAATGTAAATGAGCTACATGCTCCAATTAAAAGGAACAGAGTGGCAAGCCTGATAAACAAGCAAGATGTACTGTGTGCTGTCTTCAACAGACACATCTCAAATGCAAGAACACCCATTTGTTCAATGTAAAGTGACAAAAACAATATACCAATTCAAATGGAAAAGTGAAAAAAGCAGGTATTGCTATTCTAATTTCATACTAAACTGACTTTAAATGAACAATGATTTAAGAAAAACACACATAAAAAGAAGAACATTACATAATGACAAAGGGTTTGATTCAATAAAACCTAACTATTTTAATTAAAAATGCACCTGACACAGGGGCACCAATATTTATAAAACAACACCTTAACATCCTAAAAGAAACTTAGATAACCACATACTGGTGAAATTCAACACTCACTAGAATTGGACATATCATCAAGGCAGAAAAGTAACACAGATATTTGAGACTTAAACACAACACTTGATCACACGGCCCCAACAGACATCTACAGAAGTTGCCGCAGAAAAACGAGAGAGTATATACATTCTTTTCATTTACACATGCAAATTCTCTAAAATTGACCACACAATCAGCAATAAAACAATTCTCAGCAAATTAAAAACAAAACAAAACAAAACAAAACAAAACGAATTTATACCAATCAGATTCTTGGACTATAGCACAATAAAAATAGAAATTAATACTAAGAAAAGTGCTCAAAACCATAAATTACATGGAAATTAAGCTGTTCCTGAATGACATTTGTATAAACAAAAAAATTAAGGCAGAAATCAAGAAATTCTTTGAAACTAATGAGAACAAAGATACAACATACCAGAATCTCTGGGACACAAATAAAACAAGAGGAAAGATTATAGCACTAAATGCCTATACCTAAAAGTAAGAGAGACCTCAAATTATCAATCTAATATTGCAACTAGAAGAACTAGAGATACAAGAGCAAACCGACCCCCGTGCCAGTAGTGGATAAGAAATAACCAAAATCAGAGCTTACCTGAAGAAGATGTGAAAAACAATAAGATCAACAAATCCTACGGTTTTTTTTTTTTTTTTTTTTTTTTTGAAAGAATAGATACTGGTAGACTACCCACTTAAAAAGCTTTGTAGAGACTCTCTGTTTTCACTCCACATGTAAAGAGCTTGTAAGTTGCCACTGTACCCAAACAACAAATAAAAGGCTGAAGAAACTAAAATTAACAACTCTTCTAGATCCACAGGAGAGTGAGGTCACAGGGTAAGCTGCCTCCCCTAGTTGTACAGACAGACAGGCAAATACAGGAAGTTCTGACTTACTGGAGCAGGCTCAGTAGTGGAAAGCACTGCGGGAACAAGTGTTGGTGTAGAAAACCTGAACTACAATTCAAAAATTTCTGGACACTCATTATGGACAAGTCTGAGAATTAAAATTTCAGTCATGGGTGTCCTATATTTTGTGAGTTTTACCTTGAAAATTACAAATAGGTTCTCAGTAAGTATCACAGGGAAATTTTTCTGTTATTCTCATGAGGCTGAAGAGGAACCATTCGAAATATGTCATAGCAT
>NW_022301696.1:1852-5706 GCF_002776525.5 Piliocolobus tephrosceles | reverse complement strand
TTTTTTTTTTTCTTGTAAATTTGATTGAGTTCTTTGTAGGTTCTGGATATTAGCCCTTTGTCAGATGAGTAGATTGTGAAAATTTTCTCCCATTCTGTAGGTTGCCTGTTCACTCTGATGGTAGTTTCTTTTGCTGTGCAGAAGCTCTTTAGTTTAACTAGATCCCATTTGTCAATTTTGGCTTTTGTTGCCATTGCTTTTGGTGTTTTAGACATGAAGTCCTTGCCCATGCCTATGTCCTGAATGATATTACCTAGGTTTTCTTCTAGGGTTTTTATGGTATTAGGTCTAACATTTAAGTCTCTAATCCATCTTGAATTAATTTTCGTATAAGGAGTAAGGAAAGGATCCAGTTTCAGCTTTCCACTTATGGCTAGCCGATTTCCCCAGCGCCATTTATTAAATAGGGAATCCTTTCCCCATTTCTTATTTTTGTCAGGTTTGTCAAAGATCAGATGGCTGTAGATGTGTGGTATTATTTCTGAGGGTTTTGTTCTGTTCCATTGGTCTATATCTCTGTTTTGGTACCAGTGCCATGCTGTTTTGGTTACTGTAGCCTTGTAGTATAGTTTGAAGTCAGGTAGCATGATGCTTCCAGCTTTATTCTTTTGGCTTAGGATTGTCTTGGCAATACGGGGTCTTTTTTTGGTCCCATATGAACTTTAAAGCAGTTTTTCCAATTCTGTGAAGAAAGTCATTGGTAGCTTAATGGGAATGGCATTGAATCTATAAATTACGTTGGGCAATATGGCCATTTTCACAATATTGATTCTTCCTATCCATGAGCATGGTATGTTCTTCCATTTGTTTGTGTTCTCTTTTATTTCACTGAGCAGTGGTTTGTAGTTCTCCTTGAAGAGGTCTGATTTTTAAAATAATATTAAATTAAGAAACAATAAATACGTGTAAACTATTTGGAAATGATGCTTGGTCTAGGGAGCTCTTATATGTCTTATTTATTTTGTTTTGTATCTACAAAAACTTACTTCTGTGTAGTAAATGATATAGAAATAAGTTTTTGTAGATAAAAAACAAACTCGTGCACTAGCAATAATTTTGTCATATTTTCTCTACATATATAATATTCACACACACATATATAGCAACCATTTTATCATGCTTAACATTAATGCTCAAGGACCAAATTTTAAAATTATAAATTAAATTGCATTTTTCAAAGAGGATGAAATCTGAAGTTTTATTCTAAAAATAAAGTATGCAAATGTTATTAGAGAAAAGTGACTTTTTAAATGAGACTCATTGCCTTGAAGATGAGATTGAAAATGTCTTTAATTTTAGCACCAGCACTTGAAGGGACAGTGTGCTATTTGCTTTGAACACTTAAGACTAAAATTGTGGTTTCTTCGCTCACAACCGATTAGACGAATATGAATTTTTAAATGAAGAATTAAAAAAATACAGCTCCATAATTTCAAAAAGTTTTAGCATCAATAACAATGCTAGAATATGAGGTTCATTTCTCTTTTCAATCAATAATCATAATGCTAATATAACTGTTCTTAAATCATATAGTATAAATACAGGGCTGAGGGACTGGGAATATACCAGTCTATCTGTATCTATCTATACATATGTAGATACATATTTATACAGTTTATATCTCTCTATATATAGTTATATCTGATACAGTTATTTGACTATCTCCTATTGACAGTAATACTAAAATATGCAATATCCTGTTAAATCTTTTATGTTTTGCCACACTTGGGGAAAATGTTCTACTATATGTTCCATCTATGTACTTTGATTATATGGAAATATTTAATTAAAATAAAACATTTAAATATTATATATATATATATATACACATGTGTGTGGGTGTGTGTTAACAGTTTATAAGCACACATCTTAATGACTTCCAGGAATTGAACAGAGTTGTGTAAACAGCACACAGATCAAGAAAAAAAGTCTTAACAGTACTCTTCACTCTTCTAACTCACCATAGACCATAGATCACTCTGCATCCTTCAATTATAGCTTTAACATACATTCCTGATATTTTCAGGTTGCACATTTGTCTTTATCACTTGACTAAAGAGGAATATGGAAGCAAAATGATTGAGTGTCACTCCGACTTCAAATTGCTAAGTTCAGACCCTGGATCTGACATTTAAAATTTGTTGACCTAGGACATGTTATCAGACCTAGGACATGTTATCTGCCTCAGTTTTTCCATCTGTAAAAATGAGAAATTTTAGCTCTAATCTCATAGGTCTATTGTGACTATTAAGTAGATTAATGCAACTAAAGCTCTTATAATCACATCTTAAATAAGTTTAATAAATATTAGTTCTTTATTATCTTTGTCATGTGGTAGAGCTCTGTCCAGGATAGAATGTGTTACATTTATGCCACATCATTATATGTGAGCAAAACCTTATTTTATTCTACTATAAGACTGCTATGGATTTTTTCCTCCAGTTTTTCTTTTTGTAATAATCAAGGGCATTATTACCTGTTTATATGCTATTACATTGCAGCCGAAATTCCAGAATCCTAAAAAGTATTTTGTCCTTTTCTCTCTGTTTATAATGCCAAGTACATAGAGAACATTAGTTCATTTCTGTTGACTCTTTTTTAATTCTTTAAATGTGGTCTTTGGGAATCTCCTCTACCACTGAGAATGATGCACTTCAAAGAGTTGTCTTCTATGCTTTCTGTTGTCAAAGTAATTGTTTTTGTTCATCAATCTGCTTCTCTAGTCAGGGGCTGATAACCTTGTTTAAATACTGAATGCATAGTTTATCAGTTATAAAGGAGAAATTTGCCTTAAAAGAGTATGAATCTTGATAGGGCAGAAGACAATGTGTAATTGAAATTTTAAGCAAGACTCATCAGCCAGATTGCTGAGAGTCATACCTGTGTCAGGAAGTCAAGAAAAGATGAATGTCAGGATAATCAGTATAAAATATGTTTAAAACCTGGAGTGAGAAACATGGATTTGATTTAGAAATTTGGACATGGAAATAACTTTCTTTAACAAATGTTTCATGTGCCAACATAATTTATATACATCTTTCATTCAGAAAATATAGAAGACTTTAGGTTTTGAGTTAAAGATTTGAGTGTCTTATATCTGTCTTCCAGAAAAGTCTCACTGTTTAGTAGAATAGATAGAGTTAGTTTAACCCCTCAAACCAATGAGAAAATATGAATTTAATACCAAACAACATAAGTGTTTATGATTGTATCATAAAGATCTTAGATTAGACAATGACCAAGCAGACATTTAAAATAATCCTATATGAGGGGTTTTTCAATTTCAATTTTTATTTCTTTATTATTTACATGCATAAAATATAGATTCCTTGTCAATGACAATTTTACAGATAATTCATTTATTCTCATGAAAGCTACTCACTGGTTTCCTCTAAGAAGACTAATAATAAACCTCATTATTTCTAAAATAAAAGAATTGATTAAACATAATACTATTGTTGATTTTAAAAATCCATTTGTGCAGAAACATTTAGCTAAAAATAAAATCATATATTCTGTCATATTTCAATGATCATAGGGACATATAACTAGAATGAATTGCCCTCTCATTTAAAAAGAGAATGATTAGATATTCTTTTCCATAAGGAATTCTGTAATATTAAATGTGTTGGTATAAAGAACTGGTGTAAAGCTGACAGGAAACTATTACTGGTATCCTAACAACAACAACAAAGGAAACTATTACCTGTATCTTTATGTGCCAAATGTGGCTATGTTAGTGAAGCTAACTTTCCAGTCAGCACAGCAAAAATGATTATTTTATATTGCCCCTTCAAAGTTGTCAACTATATATATATATATATATATATATATATATATATATATATATATAT
>NW_022301696.1:0-1842 GCF_002776525.5 Piliocolobus tephrosceles | reverse complement strand
TATATATATATATATATATATATATATATATATATATATATATATATGATGACTTCATCAAGTTGGCTAGGTCCAATATATTGGAAACTCCTCTGTAAGTTTATAGGCAGGTTTTTTAAAATAATTATTTGATTTTATTTTTCCCTAGAACTCTTAATTTAATGCCAAACAATGTAAGTGTTTATGATTGTATCATAAAGGTCTTAGATTAGACAATGACCAAGCAGACATTTAAAATAATCCTATATGAGGGCTTCACCAAGTAACAGGCTGACTTTTGGAATAACAACTCTTTCCCAGTCTGTAAACGTTTCCAGAAGACAGAATTTATTAAATATCATGGTTTCAAGATGTTTCCACCCCAGAATTCTAAACTAGTCACAGAATCATTTCTTCTAAGGTCTTGATTAGAATCAAACAATCTATAGAAACATGTAACAGAATCAAAATAGTACATAATGTTTCTTTCCTTTTCTTGCTCAATACAATTCCCTCTTTTCTCCCAAAGAATTTGCCACTCAAAGTTGTATGAGTACAGTCAGCCCTCCATATCCATGAGTTCTACATCCATGTAGAACTGCCAATAAAAATATTCAGAAAAAAAATTCCACAAAGTTCCAAAAAAGCAAAACTGAAATTTGCCAAACACCAAGCACTATGTTGAATCCATGCAAATGAAATGATGTGTAGGTATTTTCTTAGGTATAAGTAATCTTCAGATAATTTAAAGTACATAGGAGGATGTATGTAGGTTATATGCAAATATCATATAACCCATTTCATATAATGGGACTTGAGCATCCATGGATTTTGATATCCAGTGGGGTTCCTGGAACCAATCCCCCATGGATACCAAGGGATGACTGTATTTCCCTTTCCAAGAAACCATCTATCAGCTCTGATTCGTGACTCAGAATAAGGAATTCCTTATTCATAAAACAATATAGTAAGTATTCTGGGGTAACTGTTCTCAGTCATCAACAAATTAAACTTGGCCACATGTGGTGGCTCATGCCTATAATCCTAGCACTTTCAGGAGAGCTGCTTAAGCCCAGGAGTTTGAGACCAGCCTGAGCAACCAATGAGACCCCATAGCTAAAAAAAAAAAAAAAAAAAAAAAAGCCAGTCCCAGCTACTTGGGAGGCTGAGGTAGGAGGATTGCTTGAGGCCTGGGAGGTCAGGGTTTCAGTGAGCTGTGATTGCACCACTGCACTCCAGCTTGGGCAACAAAGCAAGACCCTAACTCAGGAAAACAAATTAAACTTGTTTGACTCTATGTTTGACTTTGCTTTAATCAAGAACCTATTTGCAAAATCCAAACGCTGTTTTTAAAACTCCTTACAATTTCCATTATGACTTGGAGAGGACAGAGGGAAAGGGGAAGAGTTGGCTTGTCTTGTGGAAGGAGATTCTGGAAAGGGCAGTTCATTACTATGAAGTCATTAAGTAGAAAAACAAATGTTCTTTGTTTTGATAATTAAAACCCTTGTAGATAAAGACTAGAAGATTCTGGTCCTCAAATTATATTATAATATTGTTTTCAATACATTCAGAATTTATATTACTCTTGAATTTCTTTTTCCTGAGATTGGGTTCACAGTTTGGTAGAGATACTTTAAAGAGGTAGTTGGCCATAAAAACCCTAGAAGAAAACCTAGGTAATACCATTCAGGACATAGGCATGGGCAAGGACTTCATGTCTAAAACACCAAAAGCAATGGCAACAAAAGCCAAAATTGACAAATAGGATCTAGTTAAACTAAAGAACTTCTGCACAGCAAAAGAAACTACCATCAGAGTGAACAGGCAACCTACAGAATGGGAGAAAATTTTTGCAATCTA
>NW_022301695.1:842-1856 GCF_002776525.5 Piliocolobus tephrosceles | reverse complement strand
CTTCCTTCCTTCCTTCCTTCCTTCCTTCCTTCCTTCCTTCCTTCCTTTCCCTTTCCTTTTTCTTTTAAGGCAGAGTTTTGCTCTTGTCGCCCAGGCTGGAGTGCAATGTTGAGATCTCAGCTCACAGCAACCTCGCCTCCCAGGTTCAAGCAATTCTCCTTCCTCAGCTTCCCCTGAGATTACAGGTACCTGCCACCATGCACACCTACTTTTTGTATTTTTAGTAGAGACAGCGTTTCACCATGTTGACCAGGCTGTTCTCAAACACCTGACTCAGGTGATCTACCAGCCTTGGCCTCCCAAAGTGCTGAGATTCCAGGCATGAGCCACCACACTGGCCTCATAACACCTTTAACAGAATGCTTTGTCAATCTGAACGATCTAAAACAAGATTTAATTATGATTTTAACTTGTACTATTTAATAATGGGTCCCTATATCTTTGTGTATGTTTATCAGCCATACATGTATGTCTTCATTGCAATTGTCTATTCATATTTTTGATCTTTTATATAGATACTTAAAACAATTATTGTAGAAATAGTTTACAAATATATTACAAATATTAATCATTTATTATATAAACAGATTTTTCATTCAGGCTATACATTTTCTTCATTTTCTTCAAGGTGGTTTCAGTTTAACAGTTTTTTGTTATGTGCTTATGCATATTTTTGGTTTCAATTGTAATGAAATAAAATTTGTCAGTCAGTTATTTTATGGTTTGTGGATTTTGCATCTTTTTTGAAAAAATTTTTAGACGAAATTGGCTTATATGATCGTGTAAGGGAAAGACTAAGTGTAACTTTGTTCTAAGTGAATATCCAATTATTCCAACATCATTTGTTGAGGAGATCCTCATTCTGTTCCATTGGTTGGATTCTTTTCACATATGTTAATTTTCCTGTCAACTGATTACTCTTCTGGTATTTATTGAATCTAATTTTGTCCATATACACATTTATTCTCCATTATAAATATTTCATATCATTTTTGAATAGTGGGTTTACTTAGT
>NW_022301695.1:0-832 GCF_002776525.5 Piliocolobus tephrosceles | reverse complement strand
CATAAAATAATCCTCAGCAAATTCACAGAAACTGAAATATCAACCACACTCATAGACGGCAGTGTAATAGAAGTAGAAATTAGTACTAACAAAAATCACTCAAAACCATAACGATTACATGAAAATTAAACAACCTTCTTACTGAATCACTTGGGTAAGCAATGAAATTGAGAGAGAAATCAAAAAATCCTTTGAAGCTAAGGAGAACGAGGATATAAAATATGAGAATTTCTGGGACACAGCAAAAAACATTGATAAGAAGAAACTTTACAGTGTAAAATACTCACATCAAAAAGTTAAACATCTCAAATTAAAAACCCATTATTTAGGGGAACTAGAGAAATAAAAGTAAACCAACCCCAAAGCTAGCAGGAAAGAAAAATAATGCAAAACAGAGTTGGACAGAATAAAATTGGGAGGTGAAAAACCATACAAAAGATTAACACACTCTGATGGTAGTTTCTTTTGCTGTGCAGAAGTTTTTTAGTTTAATGAGATCCCATTTGTCAATTTTGGCTTTTGCTGTCGTGGCTTTTGGTGTTTTAGACATGAAGTCCTTGCCCATGCCTATGTCCTGAATGGTACTACCTAGATTTTCTTCTAGGGTTTTTATGGTATTAGGTCTAACATTTAAGTCTCTAATCCATCTTGAATTAATCTTCGTATAAGGAGTAAGGAAAGGATCCAGTTTCAGCTTTCTACTTATGGCTAGCCAATTTTCCCAGCACCATTTATTAAATAGGGAATCCTTTCCCCATTTCTTGTTTTTGTCATGTTTGTCAAAGATCAGATGGTTGTAGATGTGTGGCATTATTTCTGAAGGCTCCGTTCT
>NW_022301693.1:0-1917 GCF_002776525.5 Piliocolobus tephrosceles | reverse complement strand
TTATTACACTATATTATTTTACATTAAAACTATTAATTCCCTTAACATAATCATTCACATTTTATCACAATACTTATAATCCTGCCTTGGAGCAGAATCTTAATCCTTCCTCAAGGAGGCAGAATCTTAATTCTACAGATAATGTATACTGAAGCTTTAAACCTTAGAAGTGACTGGAATTGGTCTCAAACACTGAGAGGCCCTCCCTCAATTGAAAAGATACAAAGCTTTGAATAACAAATAATTACCTCCCTAAGTAAAGTTTTAAGCTTTCGTATTCATTTACATTTTTAAATTTCTTTGGTTTTCCCTAGATATCCATAGTTCTTATCTCCTTACATTCTTCTCTTAGTTCAAACATGATCTCCTAGTGATACCTTTCCTTACTTCCAATCTAAATTTGCCACATTAGCTCTAATCCTGGCCTCCTTATTTATCTCTTCTTCATTTTTTTGGAATCAAACTTTCACCACCTGACATTTTATGTATTTCACCAATTATGTTTAGTTTACATGTTTTCCATATAGCTCTCCTCACTGAACTAAATTCAATAAAGAAAGACTTTTCTTCTGTTCTTTGACCACTATATTTCCAACACTTCAAAAAAAGTGCGGGTCACACAGTGCACATTCAATAATGTTTGTTGGATGAATTAATTTTTGGTAATTACAACTGTGTCAGTTCTAAAAAATGTTTATAAGACAAACTTAATTTCAGTTCTCATGATAACTTTTTTTTTTTTTTTGAGACACAGTTTCGCTCTTGTTGCCCAGGCTGGAGTGCAGTAGCATGAATTAGACTCACTGCAACCTCCGCGTACTGGGTTCAAGTGATTCTCCTGCCTCTACCTCCTGAGTAGCTGGGATTACAGGCACTCGCCACCACACCCAGCCAATTTTTGTTCTTTTTTTCTAGTAAAGATAGGGTTTCACCATGTTGGCCAGGCTGGTCTCGAACTCCTGACCTCAGGTGATCCACCCCCTCCACCCCCCTTGGCCTCGCAAAGTGATGGGATTACAGACATGAGTCACTGCTCCCAGCTGTGATTACTGTTTTTAAGGAAGCTATGTCAATAACATTTTGCTTCTAGGAGTTTTGTTTTATATTTAACACACAGAATTCTTAAAAGAAAAAAATTTAAAATTATTATATACAAAATGAGGTTAGGTCCTGAGGATAATTATTCAAACTAAAGTGGCTTAATGTCGTCTATCAAGTCAAACTCATAATTACTAAGTAATAAACACATGGCCAGTTAAAAGCTACATATGCTATTATCATAACCTTTCCATTTTCCCAACAAGCTAGTTAGAACATAACACTAAGAAAATGACACCATTTACAATAAAAATTAAAACACACAAATAATAAGCAATACTTAGAAATAAAAACAGCAGGAAAGAGATTTGGCATATATTAAGAAAGCTATAAAATTCTCCTAGGGTATATAAAAAGATACAAAAGAAATGTACTGTGCATATTGTCTGACTCAGATGAAAGCTACACCTTGTGACTATTTTAATTCTTAAATTATTATAACTGTTGGAACAAATTTTAATGAAAAAAATTCTAGTTGAATATTTGGGGGAATTTGAAAAAAACAGAGATAATAGGACAGGTGAGCCAAGAATATTTTCAAACAGAGAAGGTGAAAATATATTTTTGAAATATTAAAATGAGTTATAATGAGCATGTTATCATTGAAAGACTGGAAGATTAGCATGAGAACAGAAAGACAGAATTCAACAGAAATAAACCCTGAAATGAATGAGAACTTAATACTTAGTGGGTATCACTGTTAATGATTTTGATTTAGTCAACCAATGGAGCTAGGAAACTGGCTAGCTCTTTGAAACTCTATAAGTAAATTCTCACCATCCATCACAAGTGCTATGTATCTCTCTCATCTCTATTAAA
>NW_022301691.1:0-1832 GCF_002776525.5 Piliocolobus tephrosceles | reverse complement strand
GAACTGAGCTCTGGAGCTCTCCAATAGGAAGTGTGATGGGAAAAGATGAGGAAGAAACAAAGGAAGCCGAAGTGGTAGCTCCAGTAAGATAGGCTGAGAATCAAGTGAATGTGCTGTCCTGGAAGCCAAGTGAATTAAGTATACTATGAAGAAGGAAGTGATGATTTGTGTCAAATGCTGCTACTAGGCCAATTAAAGTTTTAATGAAAAATGATCATTGGATCTAGCAATATGGAGATTATTGGTAACTTTAACAAAAGTGGTGTCAATAACATGATCGAAAAAGGGGGAGAGAGCCCGATTGGGATATATTTAAGAGACAATGAGAGGAGAGGAATTCAAGACAGAGAGTATGGACAACTATTTTCAGATGTTTTGCTGAAAACTAGAGCAAACAAAAGGATGACAGCTGGCATTAGAAGAAAAGCAAGGACACACTTAACAGCATATTTCTATGCTGATGGTAATAATTTACCAGCATAAAAATTGATGACACAGTCACAATTGATGACACATGATATAGTGAACTGCAACAGGAAAATCCCCAAGTACACAGCAAAGAGGGAATATAATACACAAATCTATTTTTTAAAACATTATTAGAATCTCTGAAACATCTGTTTTGACATTAACCTTTCATTCCGGCAATAGTTATTTTAAGCATGTTCTCATTTGTTCAGTGTTGCCAGGTTATTATAAAGTATATTAGACTTTATGAAAAACATTTTTTAAATATTAGTTTTTTTTCATTTGTTTCATTAATTTATATTTTGTATTTATAACTTTCCCTTTATCTTCTTTAGGTTTATTATGCTGTTATGCTGTTTTTTTCTCAAAAGCCCTCAGAATGCATGCTTAGCCCATTGAATTTTAGCCATTTGAGTACTGAAAGCGATGCTACCCATTTCTGTGTGGTTACCTGTAATATACCATGAGCGGCGCTTCTCGGTGTCTTTACTTATTGTTAATTCACTTGTCTGAAGTTCCTTTCAATCTCCTTTCTAGTCCTAAGTTTTCACTTTGCAAATCATTTTTTATTCATAGACACGTAAAATATAGTTTATTTTGAAAAGTCTTTCATATAATTTTCACTTACTCTATGATTATAATTTTCCTGTTTGTCTCTTTGAATAAAACTTTCAGATTTGTCAACACTCATTTAGCAGTAGCTCCTGTTGATAGAATTCCATCCATCTCTTTTGACCTAGTGAGCAAATATAATAATAAATGCTGCTGAAATTCAATCCTGTCTGATCTAACTGCCTGCATATAAATTTCCAGATCCCACAAAGGTATCTCATTGAGGTCACATTCTGTTGTATCCTTATTTTGTATCTTGAGATGCCTTGGTCGGGCATGGAAATTTATATGTAGGCAGTTTGATCTGACAGGATTGAATTTCAGCAGCATCCATTATTACATCCACTTACTAGATCAAAAAACATGGATGGAATCTTATCAACAGGAGCTACTGCTAAATGAGTCTCTTTTCTATTTTTCCCTATTATAATCCTAGTGGAGCTGTAAATATTAGGTTCTTGAACCCACAGGACTGATTCTAGGATCTTGTCGGGCCAGGAATATAGCTTTCTAATCTGCAGAACCTTATAGTAATCAGCTACCAACTTACCTGGGGATAAAAGAATTGAAAAAAGAAGGAGAATAAGGAGAAGCAAATGAAATCTCATGGCTGAAGGGCCAGCATCAATGTGGGTTGAGCCTGGAGTCTCTGGACATCGTGGGTCTGGGCCTTTTTATGATGCTGTCTGAGTCTGTGGTTCTTGGTTAGTAGAGCCTAACGAAAAGAGAATAACTAAATCTCCCACAAGAAA
>NW_022301690.1:0-7496 GCF_002776525.5 Piliocolobus tephrosceles | reverse complement strand
GTTGATGGGTGCAGCACACCAACATGGCACATGTATACATATGTAACAAACCTGCACGTTATGCACATGTACTCTAGAACTTAAAGTATAATAATAAAAAAAAAAACTAGAAAGCGTTCTAAGAAAGTTGTTAGAGATGTGTGAATTCATCTCACAGAATTAAAGGTTTATTTTCATGGAGCAGTTTGCTACACTGTTTTTGTGGATTCTGCAAAGGGATATTTTGGAGTGCATTGAGGCCTATGGTGATAGAAGAAATATCCTCAGATAAAATTTAGAGGGAAGCTTTCTGAGAAACTGCTTTGTGATGTGTGAATTCATTTCATAGAGTTACACTGTTCATTTCATTGTGCAGTTCACTAACACTCTTTTCTTGGAATCTGCAATGGGACATTTCAGAGCGCATTGAAGCTTATGGTGAAAAAGGAAATATCTTCAGATAAAAACAAGAAAGAAACATTCTGTGAAACTCCTTTGTGATTTGTGAATTCATTTCACAGAATTACACGATCCTTTCAATGGATCAGTGTGATAGCACTGTTTTTGGGGAATCTGAGAGGGGATATTTTGGATCATTTTGAAGCCTATGGTGTCAAAGGAAATATCCTCAGATTAGAAGCAGAAAGAAGTTTTCAGAGAAGCCTCTTTGTGATGTGTGCATTTATCTCACAGCGTTACAGCATTTTTTCATGGACCAGTTTGCTAACACTGTTTTCATGGAATCTGCACAGGGATATTTTGAGCACACTGATGCGTATGGTGAAAATGGAAATATCCTCAGATTAAAACTAGAAAAAAGCTTTCTCAGAAACTGCTTTGTAATTAGTGTATTCATCTCACAGAGTTATACTGTTGTTTTCATTTAGCAGTTTGTTAACACTGTTTTCACTTCAGAGTGCATTGACGCTTACATTGACAAAGGAAATACATTCATATAAAACCTAGAAAGAAATTTTCTGAGAAACCACTTTGTGATGTGTTCATTCATCTCACAGAGCTACACGATTCTTTAAATGGATCAATTTTTTAGCACTGTTTTTCGGGTATCTGAGTAGGGATATTTTTGATAACATTGAAGCCCAGGGTGATAAAGAAATTATCCTCAGATAACGACTAGAAAGAAGCTTTCTGAGAAAGGCTTTTGGGATGTGTGAATTCATCTCACAGAGTTCCACCTTTATTTTCATTGAGCAGTGTGTTAACACTGTTTTTGTGGAATCTGCAATGGGATACCTGGGAGCGCATTGAGGCCTATGGTGAAAAGGGAAATATCTTCAAATAATAACTACAAAGAAGCTTTCTGAGACATTGGTATTTTTTTTGTTTGTCTGTTTTTGTTTTTTCATTGGTTTGTTATGGGTGAATTCTTCTCACAGAGGTACACCATTCTTCTCTTTCAGACATATGATAACACTGTTTTCCTGGAGTCTGCAACAGGATATTTGGGAGTGCATTGAAGCCTATGGTGACAAAGGAAATATCCCCATTGAAAAACCAAAAAGAAGCTTTTTGAGCAACTGCTCTGTGATGCATGAATTCATCTCACAGAGTTACAGTGTTCTTTGCATTGATCAGTTTGCTGACACTGTTTTCTTGCAATCTACAATGGGCATATTTCAGAGCACATTGAAGCTTATTGGGAAAAGTAAATATCCTCAGACAAAACTAGAAAGAAACATTCTGAGAAACTGCTTTGAGATTTGAGAATTCATCACACAGTGTTACACGATTCTTCTCATGGATCAGTTTGATAGCACTGTTTTTGGGGAATCTGAGAAGGGATATTTTGGATCTCATTGAAGCCTATGGTGACAAGGGAAATATCCACATATAAAAACTATAAAGAAGCTTTCTGAGAAAGTTCTTTGTGATGTGTGAATTCATCTCACAGATTTACACCTTTCTTTTCATGGAGAAGTTTGCTAACACTGCTTTTGTAGAATCTGCAAATGGATATTTGGGAGCGCCTTGAGGCCTCTAGTAAATAAGGAAATATCCTCAAAGAAAAACTAGAAAGAAACTTTCTGAGAATCAGCTCTGTTGTGTTTGAATTCAACGCACAGAATTTCACTATTGCTTTCATGGAGCAGTTTACTAACTCTGTTTTTTTGGAATCTACAATGCAATATTTCAGAGCACATTGAAGCTTGTTGTGAAAAAGGAAATATCCTCAGACAAAAACTAGAAAACTTTCAGAGAAACTGCTTTGTGATGTGTGAATTCATGTAAGAGAATTACACTGTCCTTTTCATTGAGCAGTTTGCTAACAGTGTTTTCTTCGAATCTGCAAAGGGATATTTTGTAGCACTTTGAAGCTTATGTTGACAAATGAAACATCCTCTTATAAAAACTAGAAAGAAGCTTTCTGAAAAATTGCTCTCTGATGTGTTAATTCATCTCACAGAGCTGCAAGGTTCTATTCACGGATCAGTTTCATAGAACTGTTTTTTGAGAATCTCAGAAAGGATATTTTGGATTGCATTAAAACATATTTTGACAAAGGAAATATCCTCTGATAAAAACTAGAAAGAAGTTTTCTGAGAAATCACTTTGTGATACGTGAATTAACCTCACACAGTTACATGATCCCTTTCATGGAGCAGTATGGTAGCACTGTTTTTGGGGAATATGAGAAGGGATATTTTGGATTTCATTGAAGCCTATAGTGTCAAAGGAAATAGCCTCATATAAAAACTAGAATGAAGTTTTCTGGGAAACTGCTTTGTGATGTGTTAATTCGTCTCATTATGCTACACGATTCTTTTCATGGATCAGTTTGGTAGAACTGATATGGGGTAATCTGAGAAATTATATTTTCTACTGTGTTAAAGCCTATGGTGGCAATTAATTATCCTCAGATAAAACCTGGAAGGAAGCTTTCTGAGAAACTGCTTTGTGATGTGTGAATTCATCTCCCAGAGTAACACTGCTCTTTTCCTTGAGTGGTTTGCTAACACTGTTTTCTTGGAATTTGCAATGGGATGTTTTGGAGCACTTTGAGGTTCATGGTGACAAAGGAAATATTGTCACACAAAAACTAGAGAGAAGCTTTCCGAGAAACCCCTTTGTGATGTTTGAATTCATCTCCCAGAGTTACACTGCTGTTTTCATTGAGCAGTTTGCAAACACAGTTTTATTGAAATCTGCAATGGGATATTTTGGGGTGCATTGAAGTTTATGGTGAAAAAGGATATATCCTCAGACAAAAATTTGAAAGAAGTTTCTGAGAAACTGCTCTTTGATTTGTGAATTCATCTAACAGAGTATCATGATTCTTTTCATGGAGCAGATTGGTAGCACTGTATTTGGGAAATCGGAGAAGTGATATTGTGGACCGCAATGAAGCCTATGGTGACAAAGGAAATATCCTCAGATAAAAACTAGAAAGAAGCTTTCTGAGGACACTGTTTTTGATGTGTGAATTCATCTCATAGAGCTACATCTTTCTTTTCATGGAGAAGTTTGCTAACACTGTTTTCATGGGGTCTGCAATGGGATATTTAGGAGTCCATTGAGGACTACAGTGAAAAAGGAAATATCCTCAGATAAAAACTCAGATAAAAACTAGAAAGAAGCTTCTGGGAAACTGCTTTGTGATGTGTAAATTCATCTCACAGGGTTACACCGTTCTTATCATGGAGCAGTTGGCTAACACTGTTTTCGTGTAATCTGCAAAGGAATAATTGGGAGTGCATTGAGGCCTAGTGTGAAAAACGAAATATTCTCAGCTAAAAGCAAGAAGGAATCTTCCTGAGAAACTGTTTTGTGACATGTGAGTTCATCTCACTGAGCTGCAATGTTCTTTTCATTGAGCAGTTTCCTAACACTGTTGCCATGGAATCTGAAATGGGATATTTTGGAGTGCATTGAAGATTATGGTGACATAGGAAATATCCTCATAGAAAAAGTAGAAAGAATCTATGTAAGAAACTGATTTGTGATGTGTTAATTCATCTCACCCAGTTACATGATTCTTTTTATGTATCAGTTTGGTAGCACTGTATTTGGGGAATTTCAGAAGGGATATTTTGGATTGCATTGAAACCTGTGGTGACAAAGGAAATATCTTCAGATAAGAATCAGAAAGAATCTTTCTTACAAAGTTGTTTGTGATAGGTGAATTCACCTCACAGAGTTTCACCTTTGTTTTCATGGAGCCGTTTGCTAACACTGTTTTTGTGGAATCTGCAAAGGGATAGTTGTGAGCATGTTGAGGCCTATGGTGAAAAAGTAAATATCCTCGGATAAAAA
The DNA here is from genome assembly GCF_002776525.5 of Piliocolobus tephrosceles. Taxonomy (NCBI): domain Eukaryota; kingdom Metazoa; phylum Chordata; class Mammalia; order Primates; family Cercopithecidae; genus Piliocolobus; species Piliocolobus tephrosceles. Next base: position 3,245 of record NW_022301690.1, on the reverse strand, counting down.
CTAGAAAGAAGCTTTCTGAGAAACTGCTTTAAGATGTGTGAATACATCTCACAGAGTTACATAATTTATTTTACTGGGCTGTTTGCTAACACTGTTTCCATGGAATCTGTTAGGGATATATGGGAGTGCATGGAGGCCTAGAGTGAAAAAGGAATTATCCTCAGATAAAAACTAGAAAGAGGCTTTCTGAGAAATTGCTTTGTGATTTGTGAATTCACCACATAGTGTTACACTGTTCTTTTTATTGAGCAATTTGCTAACACTCTTTTCTTGGAATCTGCAATGGGATATTTCATAGCTCATTGAGGCTTACAGTGGCATAGGAAATATCCTCATAGAAAAAGTAGAAAGAAGCTTTCTGAGAAACCACTTTGTTATGTGTCAGTTCACCTCACATATTTATACGATCCTTTCTTGGATCAATTTGGTAGCACTATTTTTGGGGTATCTTAGAAGGGGTATTTTGGATCACATTGAAACCAATGGTGACAAAGTTAATATCCTCAGATAAAAGCTAGAAAGCAGCTTTCTGAGAAAATGGTTTGTGATGTGTGAGTTCATCTCACAGAGTTACACTATTAGTTTATTGAGCAGTTTGCTAATACTGTTTTCGTGGAACCTGCAAAGGATATTTGGGCTTGCATGGAGGCCTATAGTGAACGAGGAAATATCCTTAGATAAAAAGTAGAAAGAAGCTTTCTGAGAAACTGCTTTGTGATGTGTGAATTCATCTCACAGAGTTGCACCACTCTTATCATTGATTTGTTTGATAACACTGTTTTTGTGGAATCTGCACTAGGATATTTTGGGTTCATTGAAGCCTATAATGACAAAGGCAATATCCTCACATAAAAACTAGAAAGAAATTTTATTAGAAAGTTCTTTTTGATTTGTGAATTCATCTCAAACAGTTACACCTTTCTTTTTATTGAGCAGTTTGCTAACACTGCTTTCGTGGAATCTGAAATAGGATATTTGGGAGCACATGGTGAAAAATTAAATATCCTCTGATAAAAACAAGAAAGAAGGTTTCTGAGAAAATGCTTTGTGATGTGTGAATTCATCTCACAGAATTACATTGTTCTTTCATTGAGCAGTTTGCTGACACTGTTTTCTTGGATTCTGTAATGGAATATTTCAGAGCCCATTGAAGCTTATGGTGACAGAGCAAATATCGTCAGACAAAAATTAAAAATAAGCCTTCTGAGAAACTGATTTGTGTTTTTTGAATTCATCTCACAGAGTTACATGGTTCTTTTCATGGGAAAGTTTGATAGCACTCTTTTTGGTGAATCTGAGAACACATATTTTGGACTGTATTGAAGCCTAGTGCGACAAAAGAAATATCCTCAGATAAAAAGTACAAAGAAGCTTTCTATGAAAGCTCTTTGGGATGTGTGAATTTATCTCACAGAGTTAAAGCTTTCTTTTCATAGGGCAGTTTGCTAACCCTGTTTTCCTGGAATCTGTAAAGTCATATTTGGGAGTGCATTGAGCCCTACGGTGAAAAAGGAAGTATCCACCAACGATAACTAGAAAGAAGTTTTCTGAGAAACTCCTTTGTGAAGTGTTATTTCATCTCACAGAGTTACAACATTCTCTTCATTGAGCAGTTTAATAACACTGTTTTCCCAAAATATGCAATGGGATATTTCAGAGCACATTGAAGAATATGGTGACAAAGAAAATATCCTAAGATAAAACTAGAAAGAAGCTTTCTGAGAAACTGCTTTGTGACTGGTTTATTCAGCTCTCAGAGTTACACTATACTTTTCCTGGAACAGCTTCGTAGCACTGTTTTTGGGGAATTTGAGAAGGGATAGTTTGGATTGCATTGCAGCCTATGGTGACAAAGGAAATATCCACAGAAATAACTAGAAGAAGCTTTCTGAATAAGTGCTTTGTGATGTGTGAATTCTTCTCACATGGTTACACTGTTCTTTTCATTGGGCAATTTAATAACACTGTTTTCGTGGGATCTGTGAAGGGATATTTGAGACTGCATTGAGGCCTACAGTGAAAAATGAAGTATCCTCAGATAAAAACAACAAAGACAATTTCCGAGAAACTGCTTTTTTATGTGTGAATTCAGCTCACAGTGTTAAACCGTTCTTTTCATTGTGCTGTTTGATAACACTGATTTCATGGAATATTCAAGGTGATATTTGGGAGCACATAGAATCCTGTGGTGACAGAGGATATATACTCAGGTGAACACAAAAAGAAGCTTTTTGAGAAACTCTTTTGTGACGTGTGCATTCATCTAACAGTGTTACAAGATTATTTTCATGGAGCAGTTTGCTAACTGTGTTTCCGTGGAATCTGGAATAGAATATTTGGGAGCACATTGAAGCCTACAGAGACAAAGGAAATATCCTCAGATGAAAACTAGAAAGAAGCTTTCTGAGGAAATACTTTGTGATGAGTGAATACATCTCACAGAGTTATACCTTTCTTTTTATGCAGCAATTTGCTAACACTGCTTTCCTGGAATGTGCAAAGGGATTATTGGGAGCACATTGAAGCTTATGGTTAAAAACAAAATATCCACAGATAAAACTAGAAAGAAGTTTTCTGACAAACTGCTTTTTCATGTGTGAATTTACCTCACAGAGTTACACCACTCTTTTCTTTGAGCAGTTTGATAACACCGTTTTCTTCGAATTAGCATTGGTATATTTCAGAGCGCATAGAAGCTTATGGTGACAAAGGAAATATTCTCATATAAAAACTAGAAAGATAATATCTGAGAAACCACTTTGTGATATGTTAATTCATCTCATAGAGTTAAATGATTCTTTTGATGGATCAGTTTGGTGGCACTGTTTTTGAGAAAACTGAGAAGTGATATTTTGGATTGCATTGAAGCCTATGTTGATATAAAAAATATTCTCAGATAAAAAGTAGAAAGAAGTTTTCTGAGAAAATCTTTTGTGATGAGTGAACTCATTTAACAGAGTAACATGATTGTTTTATTGGAACAGTTTGCTAACACTATTTTCGTGGAATCTGCATTAGGGTATTTTGGAGCACATTGAAGCCTATGGTGATAAAGGAAACATCCTCAGACACAAACCAAAAAGAAGCTTTCTGAGAAGCTCCTTAGTGATGTGTGAATTCATGTCACAGATATACGCCTTTCCTTTCCTGGAACTGATTTCTAACACTTTTTTCGTGGAATGTGCAATGGGATATTCTGGAACACATTGAGGAATGTGGTGAAAAAGGAAATATCCTTAGAAAAA
>NW_022301689.1:0-3634 GCF_002776525.5 Piliocolobus tephrosceles | reverse complement strand
TTGAGATCCTGCAAGTGCTCTCCAGCCTGGGTGACAGAGCTTGACTCGGTCTTTCTCTCTGTTTCTCTCTTTCTCTCTCTCTCTCTCTCTATATATATATATAAGAAAATATAGTGCCCGGGCGTGGTGGCTCACGCCTGTAATCCCAGCACTTTGGGAGGCTGAGACTGGAGGATTCCAAGGTCAGGAGATCGAGGCCATTCTGACTAACATGGTGAAACCACGTCTCTACTAAATATACAAAAAATTAGCTGGGTGCGGTGGCGGGCGCCTGTAGTCCCAGCTACACGGGAGGCTGAGGCAGGAGAATGGCGTGAACCCGGGAGGCGGAGCTTGAAGTGAGCCAAGATCCCGCCACTACACTCCAGCCTGGGCCACAAGCCAGACTCCGTCTCAAAAAATAAAAATAAACTAAAAAAAAAATAAAAATAAAAGAATATATAAATATATATATTCAGGATAAGGGCATATCTAACTCACCTGCTTTTATGGCCCAGTATGAACGTTTAAATAGAAGCCGGAAATGAAACTTCCCGTTTTTCATCAGCTTGTAGTCCCAAGCTGATGGCGCCCCCAGCAGCCACCACGCCACGTCCCCCGGTGGCTGGGGGCCCCGATCGCCGGGGGCGGGGGTGAGGCACGACTCGCGATCCGGGCCCAGAGCAGCTGCTACGCCACGCCCCCCGGCGGCTGGCGGCCCCCGATCGCCAGGGAGTGGGGGACCCACCACCCCGCGATCCGGGGCTCCAGCGGCCTCCACGGCACGCCCCCCAGCGGCTGGCGGCCTCCGATGGCTGGGGGGTGGGGGGACATACACCCCGCGATAGGGGGCCGCCAGCCGCCGCCACATGGGAGTCATATCATACTCTTCCCCCTGAATATTAATTACATTATCCCAGGAGGGTGTCTACTTCCACCGATATTGCCTGTCACATCCTCCACTCTCCGGCAGAAATCTGAAGCAATATCGCTGGGTGCGTGTACACCTTTTGTGATGTTTAAAGTAATATCCTCTACCCGGTAGATATCAGGAACAAGTCTATTAATGATGAATATTAATAAATATAATAAATATTAATACTAATAATCGATATTAATGATCACAATAAACTTCGTAAAAATTTATGGTGGGTGAAAATGTTAACGATTTGGAATGGTAATTAATATTAATATCACCATTAATAATCAAATAATGATATCCGCAATGAATGATACTTAAATGAATACAAAGTGATGCTGGTAAGAAAATAATGATTAGTATTAGGGACTAATAATATTGTTCAATGACATTAATATTAATAATTAATACTAAGCGTGCATAATGAGGTGCTTAAAATAATTATCAAAATTAACAACTGTATCCTATTATTAGTACCACTGACAATTATTAAAGTCGATCATTGATGTATAATAACCATATTATTACTCCTAATACCACAGGCCGTGTACACCTACCTGCGGGCCCCCAGCCGACGCCCCGCCCCGCCTCCCGGCGGCTGGCGGCCCCCGATCGCCGGGGGGGCGAGGGACCCGCCCCCCGCCCCCCGCCTCCGGGTCCCCCAGCCGCCGCCACGACACGCCTGTATTGGGAGTCATATCATAATCTTCCCGCTGAATATTAATTACATTATCCCAGGTGTGTGTCTACTCCCAGCAATATTGCCTGTATCATATTCCCCTCTCGGGCGGAAATTTCAAGCAATATCACTGGGTGCCTGTACACCTCTTGTGATGTTTAAAGGGATATCATCCTCTCCACGGTGGATATCAGCAATAAGTCTATTAATGATGAATATTAATAAATATAATAAACATTAATACTAATAATCGATATTAATGATCACAATAAACTTCGTAAAAATTTATGGTGGGTGAAAATGTTAACGATTTGGAATGGTAATTAATATTAATATCACCATTAATAATCAAATAATGATATCCGCAATGAATGTTACTAAAATGAATACAAAGTGATGCTGGTAAGAAAATAATGATTAGTATTAGGGACTAATAATATTTTTCAATGACATTAATATTAATAATTAATACTAAGCGTGCATAATCAGGTCCTTAAAATAATTATCAAAATTAACAACTGTATCCTATTATTAGTACCACTGACAATTATTAAAATCGATCATTGATGTGTAATAACCATATTATTACTCCTAATACCACAGGCAGTGTACACCTACCTGTGGGCCCCCAGCCGCTGCCCCGACACCGCCCAGCCGCCGCCATGGCCCGCCCCCCGGCGGCTGGCGGACCCCGATTGCCCTGGGTCAGGGGACCCTCCCCCACGCGATCCCGGGCCCCCATCCGCCTCCACGACACGCATGTATTGGGAGTCATATCATAATCTTCCCCCTGAATATTAATTACATTATCCCAGGTGTGTGTCTACTCCCAGCAATGTTGCCTGTATCATGTTCCCCTCTGGGGTGGAAATTTCAAGCAATATCACTGGATGCGTGTACACCTCTTGTGATGTTTAAAGTGATATCATCCGCTCCACGGTGGATATCAGCAACAAGTCTATTAATTATTAATAGTAATAAATATAATAAATATTATTACTAATAATCGATATTAATGATCACAATAAACTTCGTAAAAATGTATGGTGGGTGAAAATATTAACGATTTGGAATGGTAATTAATGTTAATATCACCATTAATAATCAAATAATGATATCCGCAATGAATGTTACTTAAATCAATACAAAGTGATGCTGGTAAGAAAATAACGATTAGTATTAGGGATTAATAATATTTTTCAATGACATTAATATTAATAATTAATACTAAGCGTGCATAATCAGTTGCTTAAAATAATTATCCAAATTAACAATTGTATCCTACTATTAGTACCATTGACAATTATTAAAATCGATCATTGATGTGTAATAACCATATTAGTACTCCTAATACCACAGGCAGTGTACACCTACCTGTTGGCCCCCAGCCGCTGCCACGACACGCCCCCCGGCGGCTGGTGGCCCCCGATCGCTGGGGGGTGGGGGACCCACCCCCGCTACCTGGGGCTCCGGGTCGCCCCCTCGTCCTGCCCCCTGGCGGTTGGGGGACCCCAGTTGCCGGGGAATGGGAAACTCACGCCCCCCAATCCGGGCCCCCAGCAGCCGCCACGCCAAGCCCCCGGCGGCTGTGGACCCTCTATCGCTGGGAGGCTGGGGCACCCATGCCCCCTTATCCGGGCCCCCTGCAGCCGCCCCGCCACGCCCCCCGGCCTAATGGGCGTGGTGTGGTGGTGCCTGGTGGCATGGCGTGGCGGCCCCTAGCTGCCAGGGGGCCTGTCTCGGCAGCTGCTCTGGGCCCGGATCGCGAGTCGTGCCTCACCCCCGGCGTTCCGGGGGCCCCAGCTGCCGGGGGGCGTGGCCTGGTGGCTGCTGGGGTCGCCATCAGCTTGCGACTACAAGCTGATGAAAAACGAAAAGTTTCATTTCCGGCTTCCATTTAAACGTTCATACTGGGCCATAAAAGCAGATGAATTAGATATGCCCTTATCCTGAATAAATATATTTTCTTTTATATATAGAGAGAGAGAGAGAGAGAAAGAGAGAAACAGAGAGAAAGACAGAGTCAAGCTCTGTCACCCAGGCTGGAGAGCACTTGC
>NW_022301688.1:0-5833 GCF_002776525.5 Piliocolobus tephrosceles | reverse complement strand
ATGTCTGATTTTTGGGATTGTAAGCATGCTAAAAGAAAAAGCTGGCTAAGTGCAGTGGCTCATGCCTGAAATCCCAGCACTTTGGGAGACTGAAGTGCGTGGATCGCTTGATCCCAGGAGTTCAAGACCAGTCTGGGAAACATGGCAAAACCCTGTCTCTATTAAAAATACAAAATATTAGCTAGGCCTGGTGGCATGCACCTGTGGTCCCAGCTACTTGGGAGGCTGAGGCGGGAGGTTTTCCTGAGTCTGGGAGGCAGAGGTTGTGGTGAGCCCAGATCACGCCACTACACTCCAGCGTGGGCAATAGAGAGAGACTCTGTCTCAAAAAAAAAAAAAAAAAAAAAAAAAAAAAAAAAAAAAAAAAAAAAAAAGAGCTAAAAATTTAATTTAGATTTTAACAGGGTATACCAATAGTTTTCTAAAGCAAAGTGCTTTTTAGTTTGTAAAATCAAATGTAAAATATGGTCCATTTACAATACAAATGATATCTTTTATACATAGAAGGTATTTTATAGTATGCAAAGACAGAGTCACATATCAGTCAGGTCAACCTGTAAATTTGTTGTGGCTCCATCACATTGAAATTTCTACTGCTTTTTTTATTTTTTAATCTTTTATTTTGAAATGGAGTCTTGCTTTGTCGCCCAGGTTGGAGTGCAATGGTGCGATCTTGGCTCACTGCAACCTCCACCTCTTGAGTTTAAGCAGTTCTCCTGCCTCAGTCTCCTGAGTAGCTGGGATTACAGGCGTGCATCACCATGCCTGACGAATTTTGTGTTTTTAGTAGAGATGGGGTTTCACCATGTTGGCCAGGCTGGTCTCAAATTCCTGACCTCAAGCAATTTGCCCACCTCAGCCTCCCAAAGTGCTGGGATTACAGGTGTGAGCCACCACCCCTGCTTCTACTTCATTTTCGATTTACATTATCAGTAATAATTGGAAAGGTTTTAGGATATTTTAAGGTAACCATATATATTTTTGTATACCTTGCAAAATTACATCTATTTTCTCAACAAAAATCTTTCCTTGTGAAGTGACTTCTTTTGCTACTAGCAATTTTTAAACATTGCCGTTGTCGTGGTAATGTCTAATTATTATTACAAGTAAATTCTCCAGATCTAAATTTGGGAACATGCAAGATATTCTCCAAGAAAGAAAAATTAGTGGTAAAAAGTCTTAGCCATTCTTTCTTTTGTTGCATAGTTGCATTCAGGTCATTTAATTCTGCCCATGGCATCAAGAATGCCTATTTTTATGAAAAGCTGGTTTTACAGCAAGAAAATTGGTCCACCTCTCGGTTATGATGCCTAATGATTCGTGGTTGTTAGATAACTTTCAGAACACAACAGATTTGATTCACTGATGGAGTTTGCATTCCACAGCATCTCTTAGGATCTTTACGGAGGTCACGGATTTAGATCTTTTGTTGTGTTTGAACTCCAAGATGTTCAGTCCTACTTTCTGCAGTCATTGAGGGCAGCTGTAGAACTGGCAAATAAGCAACAGTGTGAGTTGAGGCAAGGTGGTGCTACCCATGAAAAGAACCAGGGGCCACAGGGGGTCTCAGCTCTTAGTAATAGAGGCAGAGATTGCCCCTGAGAAGGGAAAGAAGCACATGCCATAAAGAAAGGTGGCTATAATAGGGATAACCAAAATGTAAATAGAATGACTTAAACTTTCTTTTTTTAATTATACTTTAAGTTCTAGGGTACATGTGCACAACGTGCAGGTTTGTTACATATATACACATGTGCCATGTTGGTGTGCTGCACCCGTTAACTCATCATTTATACTAGGTATATCTCCTAATGCTATCCCTCCTCCCTTCCCCCACCCCATGACAGGTCCCAGTGTGTGATGTTCCCCACCCTGTGTCCAAGTGTTCTCATTGTTCAATTCCCACCTATGAGTGAGAACATGTGGTGTTTGGTTTTCTGTCCTTGCGATAGTGTGCTCAGAATGATGGTTTCCAGCTGCATCCACGTCCCTACAAAGGACATGAATTCATCTTTTTTTTATGGCTGCATAGTATTCCATGGTGTATATGTGCCACATTTTCTTAATCCAGTCTATCATTGATGGACATTTGGGTTGGTTCCAAGTCTTTGCTATTGTGAATAGTGCCACAATAAACATACGTGTGCATATATGTTTATAGTAGCAATGATTTATAATCCTTTGGGTATATACCGAGTAATGGGATGGCTAAGTCAAATGGTATTTCTAGTTCTAGATCCCTGAGGAATCACCACACTGTCTTCCACAATGGTTGAACTAGTTTACAGTCCCACCAACAGTGTAAAAAGTGTTCCTATTTCTCCACATCCTCTCCAGCACCTGTTGTTTCCTGACTTTTTAATGATCACCAGAATGGCTTAAACTTTCTAAAATCACATAGGCATATTCTCCAAGTCTGTTCTTGGATAGCCAAGGTTTCCTGACCTCAGGGGCATCTCAGTGAGGGCTGCTAGAAAATTCTTTCCTGCACACAACTCACCTGAGTTCCTGATTCTTTCATTTAGATCTGTACCTAAGGGCTAGTTTTTCGTCATTGTAAGGCAGATCACATTTTAACAAACTGATCCTGTGCATCTGCTACATTCCTTATTTCCCGAGTTCTACAGACACCGTTCATCAAACTAAAGTGCAGAGAAAACACTGAACTAGGAATATGTTGTAAGATGGATCCCCAGTTCAGAAACTTAAAAATGTTGGGGAAAAATGTTTATCTTATGATAAGGTACTTGTGGACTACTGGAGACAGTTACATTAAGGATATGGCTTTAAATTCGACTGCCTTGGGTTTACATCCTGGCTCTGCCATGGATGGATGAACTTGAACAAGTTATTTAACCTCCCTATGCTTCAGATTTCTCATCTTTAAATCAGGATGATAGGAACTCCTTCCCAATTTTTTTTTTTTTTTTTTTTTTTTTGAGCTGGTGTGCAGTGGCCAGATCTCAGCTCACTGCAAGCTCCGCCTTCCGGGGTCATGCCATTCTTCTGCCTCAGCCTCCCGGGTAGCTGGGATTATAGGCGCCCACCACCACACCCGGCTAATTTTTTTTGTATTTTTTTTTTTAGTAGAGATGGGGTTTCACCGTGTTAGCCAGGATGGTCTCCATCTCCTGACCTCATGATCCACCCATCTCGGCCTCCCAAAGTGCTGGGATTACAGGCTTGAGCCACCGCACCCGGCCCTTCCCAATTTTTTTAAGAGACTCAAAATAATGTTCATCAAGCATCAATATTATCGTCATTGTTCTAGATCTGGGCTAGAGATTCAAAATATGGCAGTTATCAATACACAGTAACTAGGTACAGAAGTAAACATGGTGATTAAGAATTTGGAACTTGATACCTGGGTTTCAATTTCAGCTCTGCTACTTCCTGGCTGTGTGACCTTGGGCTTACTTAACCTCTAAGGGCCTCAGTTTCCTTATTGGTAATGACAATATCACTGACATCCAAGAGTTTTAAAAATCTTTAAATTAATTTAAGCATTAAATTAACTTACATAAATGAGTTTAATATTTGGTATATGATAAATATTCAATAAAATTAAGTTTAAGCATAATTTAAAAATTTTTTTCTTAGAAAATAAAAAAGTTATTGTGGAACAATATACATAAAACTTACTATTTAACCATTTTTAAGTATACAGTTCAGTGGCATAGTACATTTGCATAGTTATACACTATCCCCACTATCTATCTCCAGAATTCTTACATTCATTATCCCAAACTGAACTCTGTACCCATTAGTAATAACTCTCCCTTTCCCCTTCCCCACATCCCAGCTTCTGGTAACCACTTTCTGTCTCTATAAACTTGCCTATTCTAAGTACCACCTTTAAGTGGAATCCTGTAATATTAGTTTTTTGTGGCTGGCTTATTTCCCTTGGCATAATATTTCCAAGGTTCTTCCATTCTGTAGCATGTGTATAATTTCATTCAAGGCTGAACAATACTCCATTGGATGAATATACCACATTTTGTATATTCGTTCACTTGTTGATGCACATTTGGGTTGTCTCCACCTTTCGGCTATTGTGAATGGGCTGCTATGAACATTGATGTATACTATCTTTAATAAAGTACAGCAACAGAGGTGTGAGAGAGAGGGGGCCCCAACATTGAATGGGCAGGCGAAGGAAGATGCTCTTTTAGAAAAGTGAGAGTCTTTGAAGGCTTGTAAGTAGAGGTAGGGTTTGATCACATTCACAGGAGGTTTGTAAAACTTGTTAAGGGTCTGATTGAGGACAGTGGCATTGGGCTCAGGGAACAGTGAATATATATGTACACTGAAGAAGTATCACAAAAAGAGATACAAGCAAGAAGGGCCATAAATCAGAACTTCACAGCCCCTTTGAGAAGGATTTCAGATTCCATGCTAAGCCTATTACATCACACCTTTAATCTTCATTGCTGCCCCAAGAAGTATCATCTCTACTTAGCAGGTGAGGGAGCAGCAGCATTCTGTAACTTCAACAATTTCCAATAACTAGCAAGCGGTCAAACTGACATTTTATCCCAAGCCTGCCTCCTCCTAAAGCCAGGGTTCAAAAAGTAATGTGTTCAATGCCAGTCCTGAATGAGACAAGAACTCATTTCCCATTCAGCAAAGACTCTTCTGAAGCCATGTCTCTGGCCTGATTCTCTCTCAGTGATTTCTGTCCTTACGGCATTTCAAGAATCAAAGGGAGCCCTTTGAGTGTCTAATGAACTTGACACATTTATATTCATATATGTTTAGTTTGCCAAGGGGACCTGAACAACAGCTCAGCATCTGATTTCCCTGATCTTTTCTTACTAAGTTTTCAAGTTATGCTCTATGGATCACAGCACAGTAAAAGTCATCCAAAGAATAGATCAGAGGCTGGGAATTTTCATGACCATCACCCCCTCAGTACCAGTTTCTATAAAGCAAGGTAATTCAGGAAAGAAAATCACTTCTAATTCATTCTTTGCCCTTCAACAATATGGATGTTTATAAATCAGGCATGTGGCACAATTGTGACACATACTACGTAATTTACCACTTGCAAGTCAGTCCCTAAAATTCCATTTCCTCCTGGGAAAGTTCACTCATTCACTCATGACCAGTGAGAGACACATGTGTAGCCTACACCCTGCCTTTATTTCCTTCTAGAATACTTGACACATGACACATGACACATTTGTTCTTGACTCCTCAATAATTAAGGTGTTACAACAGTTGAAAAGCCATTTCAAGGAATGCAATACGTAAAAATAATTTTCTTTCTATAAAATGGTTATGGTGCCAGGTATAATTCTTTAATGTGATTGAAGTGATGTTTAAATGTGATACGTGACTGTTTTTGCATACTATAAAATACCTTATATGTATAAAAGATATCATTTGTATTGTAAATGGGCCATATTTTACATTTGATTTTACAAACTAAAAAGCACTTTGCTTTAGAAAGCTATTGGTATACCCTGTTAAAATCTAAATTAAATTTTTAGCTCTTTTTTTTTTTTTTTTTTTTTTCTGAGACAGAGTCTCTCTCTATTGCCCACGCTGGAGTGTAGTGGCGTGATCTGGGCTCACCACAACCTCTGCCTCCCAGACTCAGGAAATCCTCCCACCTCAGCCTCCCAAGTAGCTGGGACCACAGGTGCATGCAACCAGGCCTAGCTAACATTTTGTATTTTTAATAGAGACAGGGTTTTGCCATGTTTCCCAGACTGGTCTTGAACTCCTGGGATCAAGCGATCCACCCACTTCAGTCTCCCAAAGTGCTGGGATTACAGGCATGAGCCACTGCACTCAGCCAGCTTTTTCTTTTAGCATGCTTACAATCCCA
>NW_022301686.1:0-1898 GCF_002776525.5 Piliocolobus tephrosceles | reverse complement strand
TCGTGCTTCTATGAGAATCTGATTCGGCCACTGATCTGACAGGAGGCAGAACTCCAGTGGTCATGCTCACGCTCTCTCACCCATCGATCACCTCCTGCTGTGCGGTCTGGCTCCTACCAGGCCAGAAACTTCTACCAGTCCGCAGCCCGGAGATAAGGGACCCCTGGTTTAAATTATGCCACTATAGCAGAACACCTGAGACTGGATCACTTATAACAAACAGAAATTTGTTTCATTCATGGTGTCAAGGATGGGAATTCCCAGATCAAGGGACTGTATCTGGTAGAAAACAAAAGGGCAATAGAGGGTGAGAGGTAGGGGGGAAAGGAGGTCAAACTCACAGCCTCAGGTCCTTTTATGATGAGCCTTAATCCATTAATGAAGGCAGAGCTCTGATGGTCCAATCACCTCTCAAAGGTCCCATTTCTTAAAAATGTTGCATTCAGGATGAAATATCCAACACATGCTTTTCTGGGGAAACATTCAAACCACAGCAGTTAAGGATACAAATAAGCAGCCAGATGAAGAGGTGCACAGGGTGAGGTCTGGAAGGGTTCTGAGCACAGGAGCCTCTGTCCGCATGGAGATGGAGTTCACCACCCTCCCAGCACGTGGACACACGGATGTGCTCACCAATTGGGAAGCTCTCCGACACCCATCTCTAGAGGTTTCTATGGAAATTTCATTGTTTGGCAAGATTAATTAAATCACCGGCCATTGTGTGACTGAACTCAACCTCGAGCCTCTCTTTCCTTCCCAGACTTTAGGGATGGGGCTAAAAGTTCCAATCCTCTAATCACAGCTTCGTGTTTCTGGCAACGAGCCCCTATTCAGAAGCTACCTAGGAGCCCCTCAACCCACAGTCATCTCATTGCCATATTGAAGTCATGTTTATCACTGAGGAGATTGCAAATGTTCTAGAACCCGGTTGTCAGGAAACAGGGACAAATATCAAATATTTTTATTGGACACAGATCACCCCTGGTTTTGACCACATTATCTCATTTTATAATATTTATTATTTTATTTTAGAGATAATCTCTTGCTCTGTTGCCCAGGGTAGAATGCAGTGGCACAATCATAGCTCACTGTAACCTCAAATTCCTGGACGCAAGTGATCCTTCTGTCTCGGCCTCCTGAGTAGATAGCATTACAGGTGCACACCACCATGTCCAACTAATTTTTAAATATTTTGTAGGAATGGGTCTCACTATTTTGCCCAGGTTAGTCTCAAACTCCTGGCCTTAAACGATGTTTCTACCATTGCTTCCCAAACTGACGGAATTAAAAGCGTGGGCCACTGTGCCTGGCCAATCACAGATCTCCTACACCAGAAGAATCATAGCAGTGAAAAGATCCTGGCACATTACCAGAATCCTCTTTGGTCATTAACAATTATCCCAGTGTAGTCCAAAAACAGGAATAGTCTCAGCAACATATGGCTGCACCCTTTCAGGCATCTGGAGAAATTGAGCTAAGAGACAATACCATCACTTGTTTATACCTCTCTCGAGTAGTTCATGTAACATTGGATTTTCCTCATTACATAACCCATTTATTCATTCATTTACCCTCAGCTACTATTTCTCCTTCTCTTCATTTATACTAAACATTTATAATTTTGAAAGGAACACTAGGCTCTGCTGCTGTGCTGGCTTAGACTGCAGGGACCAATACTGTTCTAGCAAGTGTCTCCCATCATCCATTCCAGTTCATAGAGGTTAGGGTTATGCAGGTAGAGAACTGGGTGGCTATCTGACTCCAGGCATTACAGCTGCATTCAGTGTTAGCTCCAACTTTGCCAGATGTAGTGAAGGCACAACCTTCTTCTACAGGCCCCTAGGAATTATCACATAAAGGACATAAACTATATTTACAGTTTCTTGCTTAGGAATAAT
>NW_022301685.1:0-5700 GCF_002776525.5 Piliocolobus tephrosceles | reverse complement strand
CCTCACCTGGCCTCCCCCTCACCTGGCCTCCCCCTCACCTGGCCTCCTGCCCTAGGGGAAGGGTTGTAAGGGGTGGCCCCCACACTGGCTGTCCTGGTGCCCTGCAGAGAAAATAGGACATGAGGGCCGCAGTCCAAAAGCTTACATCCTAGCAGGTGGAGAAGACAGGGATGTGTTGGGACGGGCACTGTGGTCCTGGGTGCCTTCTTGGCCGTCAGCAGAGCCTTCATGGGAGCGCCAGGCGAGTGGCACACAGCTGGGTCCCCCAGCGGGTTGGCTGATGAGGCCTCAAGTCCGAGGCGGCAAGAGCTCTTCCAGAGGCCGTTGTCCTCATCGCTCTGGCGTACTCGGGCGGGCATGTAGTTAGGAGCTGATTGAAGAGGAAAGACCCCCACACCAGTACTGGGATTTGACTTTTAGGCTAAACTCGAGAACCGTGGCCTCTGCTCTCCTGCCAGAGCTCTCCAGCCAGTGCCCGGGGGTCTCCGCCAGTGCCCGGGGTCTCCACCAGTGCCCGGGGGTCTCCACCAGTGCCTGGGGGTCTCCGCCAGTGCCCGGGGGTCTCTGCCAGTGCTCAGGAGTCTTGGTTTCTTTGTCTTACAGCCCTTTGTTTTGACCTCTCTGAGCCAAGGCCAAAACCCAGACAGGCAGCCCCACGACCTCAGCATCGACATCTACAGCCGGACAGTGTTCTGGACGTGCGAGGCCACCAATACCATCAACGTCCACAGGCTGAGCGGGGAAGCCATGGGGGTGGTGCTGCGTGGGGACCGCGACAAGCCCAGGGCCATCGTCGTCAATGCGGAGCGAGGGTAGGAGGCCAACGGGTGGGTGGGGGTGCTGCCCCCAGGCGTGCCCGCCGTGTCTTCCGCCGAATGCCAGCCTCTCACAGGCTGGGGTGATTTTCCACCCCGGTCATCGCATGGGTGGCTTTCCAAGATCCCAAAAGCAAACACAGACTCTTTCACGGGCGCTCCAGGGAAGCAGAAGGCCCTGAGGGCTGGAAGGGACGGGGTAGCTCTGCTGAGAGGTCACAGGGCAGCGCTGGCCAACGGGAGTTGCAGTCGACAGGTTTTGCACCATCCCTGTGAAACTTGAACCCTGTGCAGAAATCCCTTCCACGGCATGGGGGCTGCCCGTTGACTCGCTCCTGTTCCACCGCAGGGAGCTCCTGGGCTTCTTCCTCCCGGAGGCCCCCGATGCTCCCACCTGGTGGTCGTCAGAGCTTCTGGTTGGTGGGAAGGCACCCAGGACCTGAAGGTCTCCAGAGGGAATAGCCAGGGAAGGAGGGAGACCGAAACCCACGTGACATGAAACTTAGGCTCCAAACTGAGCATGGCAATGTTTGCGGACAGGAGCGCGATGGCCTTCCTCTGATAGCTGGGGGGCTGGCATGAAGACGGCAGCTACAGCCAGCACAGGTCCTGGGCCAGGAGCCCAACGTTTGAGCCCTGACTCTGCCACTCACTGCCCACGTGACCTCAGGCGAGTGGCATAACCTCTTGGAGACTCAGTTTCCTCATTGGTAGGAGTGGCGGCCACAGTGGTGCAGCCTCTGCAGCACACGGTGGGGTCAGTGGGCGGGAGCCCCGGGTCTGTTATGTGGCTGTGCAGGAGCCAGCTGAGCTGGTCTCCCAACGGCCAGGGCTCCGGGGTCCTTAGCAGCTGTGGGAGCCTGCATCTGTCTCCCATGGCTGCTGTCAGAAATTACCAGAAGCTAAGTGGCTGAGAGTAGTGGATGCTTGTTCTGTCACAGTTCCTGAGGCCAGAAGCCCGAGATCAGGGTGTGGCAGGGCCCTGCGCCCTCTGAAGGCTCTGAGGGAACCTTTGGGTTTCTAGTGGCTCCAGGCATCCCTTGACTTGTGGTCATGTCACTCCAGTCTCTCTGACGGCACATTGCATGCCCTCTTCTGTGTCACTTAAGGACACTTCAGTTGGCTTTAGGGCCCACCTTCACCCATGGTGGTCGTATCTTGATCCTTGGTGACATTTGTGAAGACGCTGTTTCCAAATAAGCTCACGTTCCGAGGTTCTGAGGTGGACGTGGATTTGGGGAGCACTGTTCATCCAGCACAGAATGTGACCTGTCAGCCTCGGGCAGCCCTGAGAGGCAGGGTCTTTCCACAGCCCGGCTGGGTGCCCTGAGCTCCGCGCTGGCCGAGGAGACGCCGTCCCCGCACCCGTCCTTCACCTGCCACCCTCCCGCAGGTACCTGTACTTCACCAACATGCAGGACCGGGCAGCCAAGATCGAACGTGCGGCCCTGGACGGCACTGAGCGCGAGGTCCTCTTCACCACCGGCCTCATCCGCCCCGTGGCCCTGGTGGTGGACAACACACTGGGCAAGCTGTTCTGGGTGGACGCGGACCTGAAGCGCATTGAGAGCTGTGACCTGTCAGGTACGCGCCCCGGGGCCTGCCCCGCCTGCAGACACCCTGCCTTCCTTGTCAGTAATGGCAGCAGCTGCCAGATTGTCTGGGACCTGCCGTGAGCCCAGCACCGCACCGGGGACTTTGCATGTAGCATGTTTAGTCCTCACGCTGACAACTCCAGGCTGGGGTTCCGAGTGAGCCCCACTGGACAGAGGCAGAAGATGAGGCTCAGAGAGGGTGAGCGAGCTGCTTGGGGCCCCACAGCCGGGGATGAAGCAGGACTCCAGCCTAGCCTCTGCCCCTGGCACCTGCACAAGCAGCTGCTCTGCTCTGGGCTGTGTTAGGCCGTGAGGACTGGAGAGAAATGAGAGTTGGAGCTTAGAGAGGGGCACAGGTCCCCATGGCTTTCCTCTTACGATGGGGTGGGTGGGGGAGGGGAGGGGCCGTGCTTGCAGGGGCCAGTGACGGAGGCCCGCCGCTGGAACTGATGCCCTTCCTCCCGAACCCAGCCCAGGGGGGAGCAGGGCTTTCCGAGGGCTTGGCTCGGGTTGGCTGCTTCCAGGGACTCTGCTGCAGCTCCCATCCGTGTCCAGAGCACGAAATCCCCCCGGCTCCCTGGCAGCCCTGTCAACCTCTGTCCTCCCAAGCTGAGTGTGGGGCGAGCCCTGGAGGTCAGCACCGCTCAGGGGGGCCTTGTGCTGCTTGCAGGGGCCAACCGCCTGACCCTGGAGGACGCCAACATCGTGCAGCCTCTGGGCCTGACCGTCCTTGGCAAGCACCTCTACTGGATCGACCGCCAGCAGCAGATGATCGAGCGTGTGGAGAAGACCACCGGGGACAAGCGGACTCGCGTCCAGGGCCGCGTCGCCCACCTCACTGGCATCCACGCGGTGGAGGAAGTCAGCCTGGAGGAGTTCTGTACGTGGGGACTGGCGGCGGGGGGATAGGGTGGGCAGGGCGGCCTCTAACCCAGACCCCTAGAGGAGGCCAGAGGCCAGTGCAGGAGCCCGCGTGGCCTCAGCCGGGCGGTGGGCTCTGCCAGATGCCAATCGTTTCCCGCTGGGGTTCAGTGAGACGTCCACATGTTCTGAGGCCTCTGAGGTTGTTTTCTCTGACTGCAGAACAAATCACCACAAACAGCATTTTAAGACAATACCAACTTTTCTTTTTTTGAGTCAGGATCTCGCTCTGTTGCCCAGGCTGGAGTGCCATGGCGTAAACACAGCTCACTGCAGCCTCGACCTCTGGGCTTAATTAAGCGAACCTCCTGCCTCAGCCTCCCAGGTAGCTGGGACTACAGGTGCGCACCACCACACCTGGCTAATGTTTTTTGTAGAGACGGGGTTTCCTCATGTTGCCCAGGCTGGTCTGCAGCTCCTGGGCTCAAGCAGTCTGCCTGCTGTGGCCTCCCGAAGTGCTAGGATTATAGGTGTGAGCCACTGGCCTGACAACACCCACGGATTGTCTCGGTTCTGTAAAGCAGAAGTCTAGGCACGGCGCGACTCACCTGGGTTCTCTGCTCAGGGTCTCACAGGGCCGGAATCAACGTGTCAGCAACGCTGGGCCCTCAGCGGAGGCTCGGTGGAGAAATAGGCTTCTGCGCTCACTCAGCAGGTGGCAGTTGTGGGACTGAGGTTCTGTTTTCTTTCCAGTTGTTGGTCGGGGACCACTCTCAGCTCCTAGAGACCACCCCAGGTCCTCGCCCCGTGGCCTCTTTGCCTCAGCAGTGGGGGCTCCCTGCGTCAGTCCCTCCTGCACCTTGAGTCTCTCAACTTGCTCCTCTCCCACCAGCTGGGGAGGCTGCTATGATTCGGTTCAGCCACCTGTGGATTAGATTAGCCTCCCCTTTGATAGACTCCAAGTCAGCTGATTAATAACCTTAATCACATCCACAGAATCCCTTCTGCCACATAAGGTCATGACGCTGTGCTGGGACTGGGGTAGGAAATGAGGGGGCATTTAGGATTCTGCCTGCCACTGCCTTGCTGTGCCCCAGGGCTTGGGGGAGGGGCCTGCAGAGCTGTGACCACAGTCCTTCCTCCCCTGCATGGTAACCATCTGAGAATTACTTGAGACCAGCCTGGGCAACATGGTGAGAACCCATCCCTACAAAAAATGCCTCCCCCAGGCCGGGCTCAGTGGCTCACGCCTATAATCCCAGCACTTTGGGAGACCAAGGCGGGCTGATCACTTGAGGTTGGGAGTTCGAGACCAGCCTGGCCAACATAGTGAAATCCCGTCTCTACTAAAAGTACAAAAATTAGCTGGGTACGGTGGCAGATGCCTGTATTCCCAGCTACTGGGGAGGCTGAGGTGAGAGAATTACTTGAACCTGGAAGGTGGAAGTTGCAGTGAGCTGAGATTGCGCCATTGCACTCCAGCCTGGGCAACAAAGTGAGACTCTGTCTCGGAAAAAAAAAAAAAAAAGGGCCGGGGGGGGGGGTGACAAAGGGACCCTATCTCTAAAAAACCAAGCACCTAATCCTTGAGACTGAGGAGGGACACTGTGAAGTGTTTCTGGGTGGGGCAGGGAGCAGTGTGTCTTCTGTCATTTCTTCCACCTGGGAGTGGCCAGCTCTCCCTCCAGGCTGCCTCCTCTTCTTCCCATTGTTGGGATGTTGGACACATTTGGTTAACTGGATAGAATAACGCGAGTTCCCAGGGACTTGGTCCATTTGCTATTTTATTTTATTTATTTACTTTTTGAGATAGAGTTTCGCTTTTGTCGCCCAGGCTGGAGTGCAGTGGCGCGATCTCAGCTCACTGCAACCTCTGCCTCCCAGGTTCAAGCGATTCTCCTATCTCAGCCTTCCAAGTAACTGGGATTATAGGCGCCCACCACCACACCAGGCTAATTTTTTGTATTTTTAGTAGAGACGGGTTTTCACCATGTTGCCCAAGCTGATCTTGAACTCCTAGCCTCAGGTGATCCACCCGCCTCGGCCTCCCAAAGTGCTGGGATTATAGACGTGAGCCACCGTGCCTGGCACCATTCGCTATTTTAATTCCCATGGGTATTAGTGTCCCACGGCTGCTGTAACAAATGACCACAAACTGGATGGCTTAAAGCAACAGAAATGGATTCCCCCGATGTGCTGGAGGCCAGAAGCCCACAACCGGGCTGTTGGGAGGGCTGTGCTTCCTCTGCAGGCTCCAGGGAGGATCTGTTTGTTGGCCGTTCCGGTGCTCTGGGTGCAGGTGCTCCATGCTTGTGGATGCACCGCCTCAGCCTCTGCCCATCTTCGTGTGTCCATCTCCTTTGTAGTCTGCGTCTTTACCTCTTCTTCATGTCTGTGTTGCCTCTTTTTTTTTTTTTTTTTTTTTTTTT